>NW_024609836.1:26770709-27051275 GCF_016920785.2 Ixodes scapularis
TCCCTCTAAAAAGGCGAGTTCATCTTCCCCTCGTCGTTCCGATGCGGGGCCCACAGAGCGGAATTTCGCCTCCCTCGCGGATTTTGGAAAGCACTCCAGATCTACGAGTGGAATTCACCATTAGTTTGAGAATCCAAAAAATAAACGAATGTGGACAAATGCAGTTTTGTTTTGCTCTTTGTATTTCCTTAAAATCCTCGTGACTAGGAATCGCAGTGAACAAAGAGAAAAGAAGATAAGATTAGACGCAGGGTAATATGCAGCCTCTTATCTTCGACGATATCCGTCGTTCCGCTCTCGCTCCTCAATAGATTGCCGGCAGCTTCCCCGGAGGCGACGCTGACGCTTTCCGGACATGCGGGAAGTAAAACATTTGATCAAAGCGGGGCTCTTTGACAAGGCTGAGTCACATGTTCCTTGCAAAACGAACTTCACTTACTGACGATGTTCTCGAATGCCGACGTCAGAGCGCGCTTTCAAAGCAACAAGCGCACACCCTTCGTGGTGTTACGCGGACAGCACGAACGCGCGCTGCCCCAACAAGCAGTCTCGACAACGCAACCGTTTGTTTCGTTGTGGGATACGACAACAGATTACATAAAAGCATACCTCCGCAGGCACGATTTCAGCTACAGCTACAAATCGTGCCAGGTGCGCAGAGAAAGAAACGAACGAGAAGACGTTTCGAGCAAGAGTTATTTGAAGAAAGCGATTGTTATTTCTGCATCCTTAAATACTTCTTACTGTACTAATATAGAGATTGCCTGGAAATGCTCGAAAGTTGACCATGGAAGTGAAAGTGAACGTACCGACTCATCTCGCAGCACAAAAGTCGCCATCTTGACATTCCGATTTGGATTTGGATTGGATCGATGAATGGATGATAACGGCTGGTGACCAGTGTTGCCGAGATGCTCGCTTCTTTTCTTTTTTTTTTTTTTTCTGATTGCAATCCAATTTAACATTTTTTTTCAAGATTTTCTAGATTCCGCCGGGGAGATTTCTTAACTTACTGGTAGCCTTTTTAAAACGTGTTAAAATTATTTGTGAAAATTTAAGTGAAAAGTAAACCAGATCATTGCTAATCAACACCTCGCTTGCGTTTACGATTTTTGTCCTTGTGATCCGGAGTTTGATCTTTCCTTCTGTTCGTTTTGAACGAAATCATTAGGCTGGATATGCCCGGAAAACAATTTACGCAAGTTAACAAACCTTCTAATCTCTGTTATTCCCCGACACGTCGTCAAAATCCCGGGCCCTGGGATTTGGAAGATTCGTTAGGCCTAAGGATTGTTGGCCCGTCGGTCACTGGGATAATGGCTTAATGTGCCATATCAGCGGAGTCAGCATGTTTTCTGATGGGCTTAAGCGGCTAAAGCCAAGGTGCCATGCTGGTTGCCGCACCGCGGCATTCAGGCAGTTGTGGAATACGGGAAAATGAATTTCGAGCGAACGCGTTTGTTTCATCGATACGTCTTCCCACGTTTTGGGGACATTTCTTTTGTTGCGACGTTGCCATGAATATGCATGGCACCCTTGGTTTGAGATAAATAGGTCTGGTTGCGACAACGTGTACGCCGCTACGTTTAGGTAGTTTAGTGACACCGGGTTCTGCGTACTGCGAAGACTTGTCCCGATGACTCTCGTTGCTGTCTATCCAATCACTCTGATCCAACGCAAGTGTGGTGACTGTGCTAGCCCGCGTATTTGATGTTGTTCTGTCATAGCAAAACTCCCTTCACCAGCAAGCTCACTGGAGCAAAGGCTACGGACCATACAGAGCTCACTGGAGCTAAGGCTTTCGGCAAATCGTTTCCAAATCAAGAGGATTTGTTAGAAATAACATAAATAGCACAGACGTTCGGTAAAACCGAGACTTTGTCTTCGTCTCGGGTGTACCAAAGTGTTGAAAAATTTTGTTTTCTCCTTTGTAAGGGCTGTTACTTTTCTCCTGTGCTTTGGATATCTAGATGGTAGTAGTGTGTCCGTGATAGTATGTAGCACCACACTTGCGTTGGATCAGAGTGATTGGATAGACAGCAACGAGAGTCATCGGGACAAGTCTTCGCAGTACGCAGAACCCGGTGTCACTAAACTACCTAAACGTAGCGGCGTACACGTTGTCGCAACCAGACCTATTTATCTCAAACCAAGGGTGCCATGCATATTCATGGCAACGTCGCAACAAAAGAAATGTCCCCAAAACGTGGGAAGACGTATCGATGAAACAAACGCGTTCGCTCGAAATTCATTCTCCCGTATTCCACAACTGCCTGAATGCCGCGGTGCGGCAACCAGCATGGCACCTTGGCTTTAGCCGCTTAAGCCCATCAGAAAACATGCTGACTCCGCTGATATGGCACATTAAGCCATTATCCCAGTGACCGACGGGCCAACAATCCTTAGGCCTAACGAATCTTCCAAATCCCAGGGCCCGGGATTTTGACGACGTGTCGGGGAATAACAGAGATTAGAAGGTTTGTTAACCTGCGTAAATTGTTTTTCGGGCATATCCAGCCTAATGATTTCGTTCAAAACGAACAGAAGGAAAGATCAAACTCCGGATCACAAGGACAAAAATCGTAAACGCAAGCGAGGTGTTGATTAGCCATGATCTGGTTTACTTTTCACTTAAATTTTCACAAATAATTTTAACACGTTTTAAAAAGGCTACCAGTAAGTTAGGAAATCTCCCCGGCGGAATCTAGAAAATCTTGAAAAAATGTTAAATTAAATTGCAACCAGAAAAAAAAAAAAAAAAAAAAAAAAAAAAAGAAGCGAGCATCTCGGCAACACTGGTCACCAGCCGTTATCATCCATTCATCGATCCAATCCAAATCCAAATCGGAATGTCAAGATGGCGACTTTTGTGCTGCGAGATGAGTCGGTACGTTCACTTTCACTTCCATGGTCAACTTTCGAGCATTTCCAGGCAATCTCTATATTAGTACAGTAAGAAGTATTTAAGGATGCAGAAATAACAATCGCTTTCTTCAAATAACTCTTGCTCGAAACGTCTTCTCGTTCGTTTCTTTCTCTGCGCACCTGGCACGATTTGTAGCTGTAGCTGAAATCGTGCCTGCGGAGGTATGCTTTTATGTAATCTGTTGTCGTATCCCACAACGAAACAAACGGTTGCGTTGTCGAGACTGCTTGTTGGGGCAGCGCGCGTTCGTGCTGTCCGCGTAACACCACGAAGGGTGTGCGCTTGTTGCTTTGAAAGCGCGCTCTGACGTCGGCATTCGAGAACATCGTCAGTAAGTGAAGTTCGTTTTGCAAGGAACATGTGACTCAGCCTTGTCAAAGAGCCCCGCTTTGATCAAATGTTTTACTTCCCGCATGTCCGGAAAGCGTCAGCGTCGCCTCCGGGGAAGCTGCCGGCAATCTATTGAGGAGCGAGAGCGGAACGACGGATATCGTCGAAGATAAGAGGCTGCATATTACCCTGCGTCTAATCTTATCTTCTTTTCTGTTTGTTCACTGCGATTCCTAGTCACGAGGATTTTAAGGAAATACAAAGAGCAAAACAAAACTGCATTTGTCCACATTCGTTTATTTTTTGGATTCTCAAACTAATGGTGAATTCCACTCGTAGATCTGGAGTGCTTTCCAAAATCCGCGAGGGAGGCGAAATTCCGCTCTGTGGGCCCCGCATCGGAACGACGAGGGGAAGATGAACTCGCCTTTTTAGAGGGACTCCTTCCTGCCCCCCCCCCCCCCCCCCCCCCTGCTCTCCCCTCGGCCGTTCAAAATGGCCGCTGCTTGAAATTAAGAAGCCCACCGACGCCTCAGCTGACTGACCTTTCCGATGACCAGTGACAACTGTCACTGCTTAGCTGCAGAAATAACACACAACACAGGCCGGACGAAATTATACATACCACGGAGCCCATGTCACAAATAACGAGGAAGACTTCCGCATTCGGCACCGTCGCATACCTTTCGGCCGCCTCGAAGCGGCAAGGCGTGCACAGCGATTGCCGTCGGTGGAGCCACCGCCGAGGGAGGGGAAATGACGTAGCGTGCTCTGTCAACTTGCATGTAGATCTCTGAAATCCTGTAGATCTAGTTCGGTGGAGTTGGAGGCGCTCCCAGGGCCGTAACCAGGGGGGGGGTTAGGGGGTTCCGACCCCCCCCCCGAAATTTTTTTCTGGGTACGGCCCTGGTCGGTGCACTTGCAGCCAGCCGATTTTAATCTCTACCTCTGCGCACGCGCAGTGGCACCGGTCGGCTACCGGATACCAAACCGGGACCGGTTCTTCGGTTTGCTATAACTCTCCATTATATGCCACCGATGCACATGATTCATAGGCGAAAATAAGACAAAATGGCCGCCGTTGTCCCCGAAAACCCCCCCGAAATTTTTTTCTGGGTACGGCCCTGGGCGCTCCAATGAGCGGGAGCTGCCAGAGATCTATGAGCGGAAGATGACCAAGTCGAGCCAGATCTGCAAGCGGAATATGTGCGCTCAAAATGGAGCGCTTTGGGAGCGCTTGAGAACTGTGAGGGGAATTCACCATAAGCAAAGTGATGAAGCCTAGATTCCAACATGGTCTCTTACGGGCGTGCCTGTCATACTGCCTGCAACTAATCTGTTTCTTCCAGGAAGGGTAGCGAGCCATCACCGAGGTGCTTTGTTGTTTTGTTTGGTTGCGTGCCTTCCTTGTATTCCTGTGGAAGGTGCTGTACTTGAAAGTGCTCCTCCGGTGTGCTTGTGCTGGGGTTTCCACTACTGTTGCAAGGGGAGTTAGAATGTTGTTGGAGGTCTGTTTGGGAGTGGTGACATGTCCAAGACAGTGAGCTGTGGCTGCGAGTCGACGGATATCCACGACCACCTGATCTCCAGTCTTTAAGACCAGTTTCGTTACATGCGAGTCATCAAAGGTGTACAGATCTTTGAGTGCGTACAATTATCCACCACTGAAAGCCGTGAGCACCAAAAGGATGATCATCATCTCGTAGAGGAGCCAGACTTTTGTTGCTTGCGAAATCCAGTCAGATTGGTGTGTTGGTTTGCTAATGCAAAAAAACTGCCATATAGGTTTCATGGATGTTTCGTCAGGGTAAAGTTAACCTGCCTGCGGTGAGTTGTACAGCCGGGTACAAAAGTCCCCAGGATGCGCGAGCTGCGACTGAAACGCATTGCTCTGCCATCTGCCGGCGGGTCGCCTGGTTTTGAGATCACACAAAGGCGCATGCGCGTTCTACTGTGCCCGCAAACGTGTGTTTTCCCGCTATTTTGTGGCAGGGCGCCTAACTCGGAATTGGGCGCGTGGTACTGCCTCGGAGATGGCGCTTGCGGCTGACGAGCATCTGCTGCACATTCCGAAACTGGAGATACCGCCTGCGACATTGCGCCGCATTTCGCCATGTCAGCTCACCTTGCTTTATAACCAGTCGAGTTTATCGCTCAGTTGAGCTGCCGTGACTTCTTGCTTTATAGGTGCCGTGTCAGTAAGCGCTATCTCCGAGCCCCTACCACGCGCCTGATTCCGAGTTAGGCGCCGCGCCGCAGACCAGCGGGAAAACACACATGTTTGCAGGCACAGTAGGACGCGCATGCGCTTTTGTGTAATCTCGAAACCAGCCAACCAGCCGGCAGATGGCACAGCAATGCGTTTCAGTCACAGCTCACCCGTCCTGGGGACTCTTGTCCCCGACTGTACAAGCACTAAGAAGAGCCATTCGATTTCTCTAACGAGCGATGCTCTGTAGTGATGAAAACAATCCAACCAGTCGTGTGTGCAGCACAAAATTGTGTACATGACGACACGCCACCGAAACCGGATTGACTGGCCGTGATCTTGTAAACATCAAGCCTAGCTGGCCTGCGGGATGTCGACCATTCTGCTCTCAGTGGCAACTCCTGGACCCACCCTTATGCGAGGTAGTTGGGCATATCTAAACGTTTGTATCCTTTCGATTGCTTGTGCGTAGCAAAGCTGGTCTTTAAAGGGGCCACGAAACGATTTTCGGACTTTGGCCAAATAACTCCGGCAGTTGTTCTGCTCCTCAGCTGTACACTGCCTTCGGATCGCTCGATTTATGATGTGCCATGAGGGCACATTGGGGAAACCGGAGAAAACCGACCTGGGCGTCGAAGGTCAGGCTCGTCAGTCGCCGGCCAACAGCAAAGTGGGAAGCGGGGAGGGAACACTTTCATTGACTTCGGGTAGATGGCACCACTCAATATAATACAGCAGCTGTGACCTGCCGCTCGGAAGCTAGCGAACCGCCTCAAAAGTCATGTTGATGTTGCCGGGCAATGAGCGAGCACTCTGCGTGGCGTCTCAAATGTTGCCCTTGCGTGCAGACACAAAAATAATGCGAAATCCACAATGCAACGGTTGTGAATTTCATGTGAACTCATCCTTTCGGAGGTTCATAAACCTGTCCCGTGTCACTGTAGGTAAGCAGGCAGGCCTCCAGCACCCGCTCGTCACCTCCCGTTGTGCTTTGGCTGCACAGGCTCTAGGCCCCATCATGCTCCAAGCTTACGAGATTCCAAAGCATTCTTGAAGGCAATAAGCTTGTGCCGTAGATGGGACAACTGCAAGGCCATGCTGCCGTTCGGGTGCTATTACTAACTATAGCAAACACAGCAAGCGACTATGGCCCATGTGTCTGCTACAGCAATAAATATGGGGCTTAGGAGTGCTGTCACTTGCAGCGCTTTGGCTATCTAATTGTATCATTGTCTAGCATTGGTTGTATTAGCTGTGCAAAGTAGGTCGATGGAGCTGTTGGCACAGCTTGTACCATTGAAGCCAAAGCAAGCAGCTGCAACTCTTATTTTTGTGGTGACACCTGTCAATGGCTATACATCATTCAACTTGGGGCTTTCAGGGTGGCGTCATGTTGTCCGATTGCCGTGCTGTCTATGTGCATCTGGGCAATTTCACGGAATTCGGCAGGGCGAACGAAGGAGAGGGCACGAGCCAAGTGCGGGCATTTCGCCATTTTCAGCTGTACCTTGTGGTGGGCTGTACTAAACATCTAGCGGCCCCCTCCTTACTGCTTGTGTGATGCTGTTCGTTTGTGCAGCGCATGAATGGCTGTTTTGGGCTCGGTATGTTGTCTGCTGCTCCTTTCATGCG
Organism: Ixodes scapularis; assembly: GCF_016920785.2. Lineage (NCBI taxonomy): Eukaryota > Metazoa > Arthropoda > Arachnida > Ixodida > Ixodidae > Ixodes > Ixodes scapularis. The sequence goes on from NW_024609836.1 coordinate 26,777,807, forward strand.
TTAATCACCTAGCATAGGTATTCCATTATTACGTCCAGAGAAATTTCACCTACTGGCGGCACTGCCTCCGGCTACTACGTCTATTGCACGAGAGACTAATATGGTTCCGATTTCATACTTTGCAAAACTCATAGTTGGTTCCCTCGATCCTTGACGCAAATGCACGATTGTTCTTACATACGAACCTAGAGACAGCTTAAGATTTATCGCGCTTTCAATTGTGCTGATACCAGCCATAGGTGTCGACTATACTCGGTCTCGCAGGGTGTGCGCAGCAAAGACGAAGGCGAGGGCACGGGGGCATAGGACTGCAGTGAGCTTTGTTTGCATGAGCACTTGCGCAAGAATGGCACGTTTGAAAGCAACGTGCTCGTGCCTTTGCACCTGCTGCAGACAACTTGTGGGATGGAGCATAGGCAATGAGACCACCAGATAAACGCCAATCTAGAGCAGTGCCGCTCCATGGAAGTTTGGCGCGTCCACCTGAACGCAACTGCGAAGCCGTGGCTGTCATGGCCGGTCCTGGGGCGTCTCAGAGGGCCAAGTAGTGACGTGCTGGCATCGCCAAGTGGCAAAGCCAATAATCGCGCCAGCCTGGAAGTAGCGTGGCCTGTGGTCTGTGGGATACGAAGCAAGCGACGTAACAAATGAACTCTTCTCCGACTGCAACTTGTCGAGCGCCTGCCAGGGTGGGTTGTTTGGAGCAAAAAATATGGCCATCCACTCGAATTACAAATGTGCAATTGTTATTTACGGATATAATTGATCACATCCAACTTACTTCTGAACGTACCAAGCGTTCTGTCCCATGTGCCACATCTAAAAGGCAGGTATGTGACTTATATGTCCCCCCGCCCTCTCTTCTGTATACACAAACTCGGCTCTGTTACGTCACACCGCGGTGGTGGCGTGTGGGGCGCACTTTCGGTCTGGGGCTGTGGGCGAAAGTACCCCATGTGAGACGTGTATTCCTGCATTGTTTTGAAAGGAACCGGACAAAAACCTGCTCTCTCGTCAGAACTCTGCGACTGGGCCTGTACCAAAAAAGTCGAGAAAGCTTTGAAGGTCAGTATTCTTGTGCTCGGTTCGTCCGAGAACGTGGATATGTGCCGTTGAGAGGGAAAACCAGACGTCGCCGGACCACGATTGCTTGGGCGGGAAGCACTCTGGGATGAGTTCACGGATACTTGTGGTCATCAGATTTATTTGATGAACATGAACGCCAGAAAACCGTCAAGTTGTACGAATCACCTGCGGACTACGCTGAGTGCGTCTTCAGGTTAAGCGGCCGCCTGATCGTTCGCACTGTTGTGTGCTCTTTCAAACGTTTCTGCTTGTCATCTCCTCTTTTAGACGACACCGGCCCGTAGACCGAATGTTGGCCTGGTACTTGTGATAAGAAGTGCAGGCCTCAAGAGACTGAAGTCTGAAGGTTGTTAAGCAGGCTCGATATAGACAGTAGGTACAAGGAGATGTTGATCATTGTTACCAGTGGGCGTCACTGACTTGTTATGCCTGGTTCACTTGGTCTGATTGTGCTTGCGATTTTCAGTATTGACGTCGACCATTTCAGTTATGGTTCATGCTTTTGCAGCCCCAGCGACGTTGCAACTGAAAATTGCGAGCAAAATCTTATCATGCGAATCAGGCTTAAGCATGCATTCTGCGGCGTCCGCGCGGAATGAATCGCTGCATGTCCCATTATTCACGCAAAGTTTTGCGGTGTAACGAGCCCCGGTAATTTCGTTGAGGCCGCTCAAGTAGTCAGACATTGCCAGGAAGACGTAGAATCAACGATTCGAACGCGAAAAAGGGCAGGGGGACTCACACCGACGCCAACAACATTGCATTTCAATGGTTTGTTTATGGGCGACGGCAAGCTTCTTGCCCACACTCCATCGTGCATGCGCGGCGCCGGTGGCGTCCGCTAGGGGAGCTCCGGTTTGTTTGTAAACATGAGTTGGTGTATAACGCTGCCACAAATATCAACAATAATGTAAGCACCCTTGTTTTTTTTTTCTGGAAGGCTTAGCAAGCACTGGGTTTGAGCCGGCGGATTTGTTTTTCGTCGACGAAATGCCTTGAATATGCATAATCTAGGGGGTTCAATGAGTTCCGATCCAAATTGGTGTAAAGCTTTTTTTGTTTTGTTGCCAGAGCAGACTGACTGTGCACATTGTTTATGTGCTTGTTTTCAGTTTTCTGTTTCCTTTGCACAGGAGATGGTTGCACAATTGTGCCCTGTTAATCTCTTCATCAAGTATGGCATTGCATGCTAACCCCCACTTCTAAATTTGCACCTGAAATAGCTTAAATGTGAGATTTGGAACCATGTTGCGTGCTAACGAATCATTTGTACAGCTCGTTTCTTGACGCAGACGACGCACCGAGGAAAAGTCCCGTCTGAGTGCTCTGGTTCATGGGTGCGTCTTCTCTCCGAGTGGAATGATCTGTGCTGTGTTTCTTTATAACTTGGCAAAAGGCAACGGCTACAGCATTTCCTCACCATCGCGGCAGACTGTTCCATCTGCGCCAAAAAGTACTGCTACCGTGGCTTTGTTTTGAAAAGCTATTAATCTAAATTTTTTTGAACTGTTATTAAAAGCAAAGCAATAACTTTTACAATGTTTTCAGTCATATCGGCATTCGCTGCCCTGCTCTTCCATCCGCCATGGCAACAACGGCAAAGGAGGCTGCTGTGGTGTATTTGCTGCCACAGTGTGAATGTGCATGCTCTTGTTCTTGCCTTTTGCCCGTTTGTGTATCACAAGCATTCACAAACAGTTCGATGCATTACTGTACAAGGTCATAGGCATGTTTTTTTTTGTACATGTTTCAGTTAAAAAAAAAAAGTAGCATTGTGTTGAGGATGTTTAGACAGCGAAAGGTCGGCCTGCCTCGAATGGTGCCAAGCTTGCCGCTGTAGATGAGGAATTTAGCCAGGGCAGTATGACCAAAAGCCTGGGATCTTTAACGTGCATCATGTAGTAGTGATTACACAAACGCCTACTGGTATGATCCTTGTCCAGATCGAAATGAGCAAGTGCTGGGATTTAGCCCATGATCCCAGGTTCTGCAGCGCAAGCTTTCGCTCCACATGCCCGGAGCTGAGACGTGCCAGCCGACTCGGGCCACCGTTCCGCCATGTGTTTTAGTTGCGTTCAGCACTATTGTGAATTTGAAGTTATTTTCCTAGTAGTTCAAGCAGGGGAAATTGAAACTTCTATGGTACAAACCAACATTTTTGCTAGAGTTTGCAAGCCGACTGAAAGTATGAATGCCTTTTTAAAACCATCTAATGTCTTTAGGTACATGGGGTATGTTCTTCCCAAGTGTGCTAATTTCACAGCAGACTCCTCCGGCTTGCACAGACGCCGCAGTTTCTACAGTTTCCCAAATTAATGTGAAACAGAGTGTAGTGGATTGCGTGCAGGCCTACCCTCTTTCAGACTTGAAGAGGTGCAATGTTTTCAGGTGGCTGTAGGTAAACCTGGTATATGGAGAGGTTTATACGTTTCCCATCACACACAAAAGTAGTTCTTTTTTTTTCTCTTTTACTCGACTGCCAAATTAGCAGGAACAAAGAAAATTGGACATTATTTGTCGAGAAGAAGGAAGGTCGGTCTGGCAGCGCATGGTGACACTTTGTCACGCTCTATGTGAGAAATTTGACTTGTGCGGGTACAACCGATAGCCCAAAGTCTTTAAAATGATTCATATAGCAGTAATGCACGCCCATGTGTAGGTGCAGTGCTCATCCAGGTCAAAACGGGCAGGGGCGATCAGTGCAAGTTTTCGCTCCACACACTGCGAGCTGCAGTGGGCTAACACACTCTGCCACCAGGCCCCTCCACATCAGCACGTCCTGTCGAAGCAACGTGCAATTATTACTACTGCTGCTGATGGGGGCACGCACACGTAAGGAAGGAAAATAACAGCCAGGAATTCTGGTAAGGGGAGGATGCCATACGTCATGGAACACAGGAACAGGCTTGGCTTGAATCCTTTTTGCTTCAGGATCACCATCACTACTCCAAGCTCACCACAGACTTTGCATTCATGGGAGCTTTCTCCAGCAACCGTTTCTTTTTATGAGACACTGCACCGCTTGCAGTGGCAGCTACTCTACGACACCTGCTCGCTGATTTACAGCTGCCCGGCCCGGTATGTGGAGTCACGATAACCTGTGGGTTGCACCTGTTGTGACTCTTCCTTGGCGGTTTCTTTAGCTTAGTTATTTTGCATGGCACCAAGGTTTAAGGTTCTCTAGGACTTCAGGGTCATGTGGTAACTGCATTTTCCAAAGTGTTTCTGACATTAAACAGCAAGCACCCTGGTTGTGCTTGTCACTATGCCACAGTCACCTGTGTGGTGCATGAAGCAGTGGTTTGAACCATTGAAGGGTGCACTGGTGTCTCTTAAGCTGTCCTGGGCACTCATCGGTAAGTAATATTTGTGCTGGTGATCCAATATTCAACGACAAACATTGCAGCAAGAAGTTACTTTTCAGTGTGCACACATTACTGTTGTACAGCCTAAAGTATTTCAACGGTGAAGAATAGGAGAGTGACTTGCTTCAGGCTACTGGAACACGTTATTGTGTGGGCCTTTCTTTTATGGAGGGGAGGGGAGGCGAGAGCAGAAGAGTAGCAGAACCAGGCACAAATAAAAATTGAAAAAATCCGCAGCGGGGAAAAATAAATAAATAAAAGCAGTGTGAAGAGTTGCGTTGCTTACACGTCACAAACTCGTGTCAAAAACGCAGGAAAGGCTACAAGCGCGAGCTCCTTGCTCTAGAGCACAGCTCGACGGTACAAGTTCTCGTGCAGCAAGGGCAGCTGCCAACGCTATGAGCTCGCGCTTCTGGCCTTCTCTGCGGTACAACATAAGGTGAAACTGAGTATAGACGGAGAACGACTCATTATTAATCCGAGACGGGGACACAAATAATAAAACGAAGAGACGCGCGTGTGGTTGCCCTTCACTTTTATTTTTTTATTTTCCCCTTGTTTTTCTTACTCCGCAAAGTCGACATAGTACGAGAAAACACGCAGAAGTAGGAGAGCAAAGAGGCTCCTCGGCGGGCTTTGCCGTCTCGCGCGGTTCTGGGGTATTCGTATTCGAGTTTGGATCATTGGTAAAATGTATGGGCTGCGCGGAACTGAGCGCTGCGTGACAACCATACGTGCGTTCATCGGTGGTTTTGTACGTCACCACCATCGGCAAAGTGGGCGACTGAGCACGTCTACCGGTGCAAGGCGAGCTTCGCGCGGATGATCACGGAGGATGATGATAAAAGCGGCCGACGCGATCGCGGGGTGAAACGGTCGACGGGACGATACGCATTCAACCGGAGTCTGGGTTGTTTAATGCACAAGCCCTAGCACGTCCACACACACACACACGCACAAAGAAACATTACTTGTGAAACTGGAACGGAATTAACACAATACAATTTTCGCATAAAATGCACACAATCGCCGATGTCGTGTTCGCGTTGACAGCGCGGTTTGTCGGTCGTGGGAACAGCGCCGTCACTTTCGAATAGTCAACAAGATCCGACCCGACATGAAGAAGTCGAAAGCGCCATCCGCCGCCCTCGCGGCTCTCCGCCGTCACTCTAGCCGATGTATTTTTCTCCTAGCCGAGCTAAACCATTTGGCGTAGTCAAGCCAAGACGCCTTGAAGTTTACTTTGTGGCCGCTAACAGCGCTTGACGAGGTCGCCCGAGGTCGTATCACTCCCACCCCACCTGTCCCCTCCAACCCTTCCACACATTCCCGAGACCCGTCCGTTCCCCCTTCCTCTCTACCATAATGACCGCAGCCTTCTTAGCATACGGAGCGGACCACCCCACCCACCAAAAGCTCCCCACGTTATCGCTGCAATCAGCGTGAGACTCCCTCCCTCTCCCCCTCATTAGGGAGGGTCCCCGTTTTGAAGGCAGATTCCGGGCCGGATACCGAAGTATACCCTACGTGTTAAGTGAAATTCATCAACGTGCACATTCCGAAATCCTGTGCTGTCGGAAAGCGTGTTATACACCCGAAAATTGTACCCGGCAATTAAACTAAGATAAGTTTCACTCACAGTGATATACTTTTGTTCATTTGTCATGGTAAATATTTTATTATAAGTATCTAAGTTGAAAACATAAAGATCGACTGCACCAGACCCCAATGCATCAAAAGGAAACAACAAAAAAAAACAGTAAATATGCTTCGGCTTATTGTTTCCTGTCGACACTTACTCCTATAAAATGCTCCTACAAAAACTAAAACCTTATGTTGTTGTTTTTTGACCGTTGTGAGTTGCAGGTTTTTTACCTTCTCTAACCGGTCTTCACAAAAAAAGGCTTTCCACAACAACTCTTTGGCATGATACAGCATGATTTGCAACTAATTACAATAGTTTATTTTTCAACTTTTGGCGAGCAATTTTCGCTTGCAATATTTTGCCATCAAGGGGAGAGGCACAACGGCGCATGTGCGTCAGTCTCCTCTAAGAAAGACGGTTGCTTCCCGCAGTGCTTGGCAAAAAAATGGCATACCATCGAGATTCACATTGATTGATTGATTGATTGATTTATTGATTGATTGATTGGGGTTTCATGGCGCAAGGGCTACTAAGGCCAAAATGCGCCATCGAGATTCACACATTTATCAGCGACCTCCGTGGTTCCCCGTTGCCCGTTGTTCGGAAGCGCCATAATTTGCGGAGTGAATGTTACGACAATGTGAAATGCGGGAGATTTTGAAGATTTTTTTAATTTCTTGCGGGACGCGGGACACGAGCCCTTAATGCGGGACAGTCCCGCGAGTCGCGGGGCGGGTGGTCACCCTAGGTCACATCGGCGATAATTCCAGTCTTCTGTTCACAACCCACAATACTGCCATCACGATGTTGCAGCTATGTTGCTGACACGCACAAACACAGAACCACGTTGAACGCCGGTTGCACTCGGCATCGGAAAACAGAACCGAGCTCAGCACGGAAGGCACCCAGGCAGCCGGCAGCAAAACCTGCCTGTCTTGGACGCAATTCCTGCGGTTTCCATAACGTCGAAAACGTCGACACAGTTCTGCGTGGTTTCGCTACTGTAGTGACTGTAGTTCCGTGCCGCGCGAGTCCAGCAATCCGGAGACGGCCATCCCCCAGTGTATGGGGCGCTGCTGGCACTGCTCCGGAACTTCGCTGTTTCTAGCGGCTTCGTTTGCTCGTTTGATAAAATTAGTGATAAAAACGTCAATGCAATTGAAATGTTCTGCACGTTTAGACTAGAAGGCGGAATTACAGGCGGCCTTCGCTGCCTCTGAAGCTTAATCAACTCAACAGCTATTTATTAAACAACGTGCGCGACCTGCTCGAAAAACGAAACCGAAAGAAGATGAGTCGGGAGGGCGAAAGCTTTCTCCCGTCTGCCTGGAGAACCAGAAAAACGTTTCGTTCCTCCCCTTTTCTCGTGTCCGTTTGGGGGCGCGTCAGTAGAAGGGAGGAAGACGCGCCGTTGCTACTTTTTTCCTCCATTTTTTCTTAAAGTGCTCCCCCTCCCAGAAGACAAGGCCCACGCATAACGACACCGTTAGTGCATCTCCGACGCGCCCTATGCGGCATAAAAGTAGAAGCTCAACGAGGAAAAAAAAAAAAAAAAAAAAAAACGCATCTCCACGTGGTGAATGATGTGGATTGGGGCGAAGCTCTGGTGGTGCTTGTCTGCGTAGACGGTGAGCCGCAGCATGCCGAGCCTTTCGTTCGTTTTCATCCATGTCACGCTGCGGTCAAATGCTCAAATGCGTATAGGGAGTATTCACTGGACGCCATATTTGTGGGTGCTGTTTAGAGCGCATGCTCAGAACGAGCTCACATCAATAGGCTGCTAAGACCGGCACTCTTGATGGTGCGGAATGCACGTTGCAAAAGAACTGTGGAAGCTCGCCATCAGCACGCGCTCAGCATTCGCGCACACATCTATGCCCGCCAGTGAATACTCCCTAGGGTGCTAATACTCCCTATATAACCACGTTGTATACCACACATTCTCTTTCTGACATGGATGAGAACGAACGAAAGGCTCGGCATCCTGCGGCTCACCGTCTACGCAGACAAGCACCACCAGAGCTTCGCCCCAATCAACATCATTCACCACGTGGAGATGCGGTTGTTGTTGCTTTTTGTCCTACACGAGCACGGGAGCACGTGCTCGCAAGCACGTGAGCGGGTGAGCTCACGAGCAGGAGCACGCGTGCACCCGACGGCGGACGGACGTACGGACATGGCTAGCCCCTAAGGAGCTTCGCCCCTAAAAAGCGGCAGACGCGTCTGTCTTGACGTCGCCATTCCTCGATTTTCTTGTGGGCGCCACCATTTTGATACGTAGCGCAGAACACGGTATGAGATATACAGGGTCATTTCTTAGTCTGTACAGATTTTTTTTAGTATTTTTAGAAAAAAATTGGTAAAAGCTACGATAATGCGGATATTTGCGTACATACATCAGATAAAGGGCAAGTCGTAACGATCAGTCAATTAATTAGCTAAAAATAGTTCGCTCTATAACTGGTGAAAATAAGTTTTTTTTTTTAATTAGAAACTTGCTTAGCGTCATCAAAAACCACTGCATCAGAATTTTACAGATACTTGGAGCACTTGAGAAGCTTAGTGCGTCGCTTAAGTTACCGCTCGTGCAGCAGGCACAAGGCTATTGATGAGATGGCGCGTCCGCGCAGTTTTGCCGTCTTATTAACCGCATTTTCTCACCTCCAGCCTTGTGCCTAATCCAGAGGGCTAAAGTGATCGCTACTCAGTAAGTGTAGCTCATTTTGTGGCTCTTCACCTAAACAAAAGAACATTAAAAACATGTGCAAAGAAGCCCGCGTGTGCCCACTCCAGGTGTGGGTATGCATGCACCGCGCCTGGACACGAACTAAATTCGCCTCACATGAATGTGTCGTGCCGACAGCAGCGTCACGGCATCGGCGAGACGCCAGAGCCGCGTGCTCGTTCATAGGAAAACTCCCTTTCTCTTCCAGGAAGCCGCATTCCGCAATGTTGATGAACAGCGTCTGCGATGCTTTCGGTACCTTTCGGCATTTGTTTACACGCAGGCGTTATTGGCGTCGTTTTTTCGTGCTGGTGAAATTCTGGAGCATGGCGAGTGGCTCGGTCAATGAAAGAGCTCAGTAAGCACGGTCGGAGACGGGTTGTATAAAGCCCTCCGGAGTCGTTCAGGCGGCATCTACTGGGGACTTTATGGGCGTCGACGGGTCGACTTCTCGATCTCCGGCTAACCTTCCGTCCGAATAAAGACCGGGATGCATAAACTTCGAGTACCAGATGACACTCCTCGGTGTTGCCGACAACTCTGGCAGACGTGAGGTTGGTCGTGACGCAAAATTCGTACATGTAAAACACTGCACCCGCGCATAGAAGACGTACGTCGACAGTCCATCAATATGGCGTCCGGCAAGATTTCGAGCCAGAAGTACGTCACGTCACACCTCCCTAGACTCAGACCTTCCCACGGGAAGAACTCACCCTGAACCTGGCCCCGACGGCGTCGGGAGCCGGACACTCGTCGCTGCAGTTGGCGCCCGTGAAGCCCTGGGCGCAGACCACCCTGAAGTCCACGTCTAGCTTGGCGGCGTCTCCGCCGAATCCCCAGTGCGTCCAGGCGGGCCCCACGTCCAGCGGCCTCTTGAGCGAGAACCGGCGCACCAGAGAGCCCTCGGGCAGCCTGTGAGCACGGTCATCCACGGACACCCGGCGCTGGATCCAGCGCTCTGGAATGTCCAGCACCCGCGTGGCCAGGTCCAGGAACCACTCGGAGGCTCCGAGGCTGCGGAACTTGTTGATCAGCGGGCGCCGGGCCTCGCGACGGAACGCTGCAAAATGCCCACGTACAGTCTTGTACACGTTGCTCGTAAAAAGATTATCGATTGCAACTAGAATTTCTCTTGTTTAAAACGGACTCATTTCGATTACTTGATTATTCGAGACGAAAGGTAGCTGGCCGTTACCTGAAAAAGCAACCGTTACTTCTCCTATTACTTGTGATCTTCAAAACGACAAACTTATCCGTCGGTTGGAAAATGAACTTAAACAAAAACATTGCCCAGTAATAGACTAGAATAGAATCGCCGAACTACGAAATTATACTCTACAAAATTTACCCACCTTGGTCTCCACGCGTACCACCGTTACAGACCATCCCTTACGAAAATGTGTATGGGCACTTCTAGGACGTTCTATAGACCAGCGTCCATAGGGATGAACAAAAGGCATCTATAGGCAGACCACGACCTCTGTTGCCTCCGTGAAGTCGTCCTATGGCTGCCCTATAGAATATTGGCCAACGGACGTTCTATGGACGTTCTATTCTATGGATGATGTGTGGTCATCCTATACCCTCTCTATGGCAAAGCGCCATATAGAGTTCATAGGGACTCTATAGGGTGTCTACACAGAGTCTTTACGGTGTCTACAGGGTGCCTGCAGAAAACCCATACGAAGTCTACGAGGAGTCCCTAGGGAGTCCACAGGGAAGCCATACAAGGTCTACACAGGGTCCCCATGGGGCCTGCAGAAAAGCCATACAAGGTCTACAGGGAGTCCCTATACAGGGTCCGCAGAGAAGCTACTCAGTCTGCAGGGGGTCTGCTATGGGGTCCGCACCACCAACGTTTCTGGAGCAAGTCAGTTGGGAAACTGCTAAAGAGCTTGCTCTGAAAAAGCGGCACCGATGTGTACTCGAAAACCAAACTAATTGCGATCGCAACGCCACCATTCCACCCGCAGCGGCCACTCGGATAACTGCACGACTGCGTTTGTTGGTTTGGGACTATCGATATTCGACAGCATGTGACTGTTCTGCTTTGGCTTTAATCGGCCACTTTGGCGCCGAAACATATACGGTAGAAGAGGGGTTTCGGGGATGCCAAACCCGTCTCCCAGGCGGACACGCCGCGAATTGCCACCGAAGTTAGGACGCACCCAAGTCGGACGCGCTACCTGATGTCGCCGGTGAGGCATGGCTGTAAAAGAAATTAATTGTGCCGCAAAACCCTGTAAGCTAAAAGTGTATGCAAACATCACGCTCTTGTCATTTTGTACTTATCTCCAATAAAGGGTTCTACAAAAAGAGCCTTTCCCCATTTGTTTTTACGTAAAAACGTGCTCTGTAAAAGTCATTTTGATGAGTGTAGGGTCCTTAGGGGTCTGCAGAGAAGCCATACAAGGTATATAGGGAGTACGTAAGGGGTTCACAGGGAAGCCATACAGGGTCCACAGGGAAGCCATACAGGGTCTACACGGGCTCCTTATGGAGTCTGCAGAGAAGCCATACAGGGTCTGCACGGAGTCCCTACGGAGTCCATAGAGAAGCCGCTTTAAGCGATGGTGGTACCGCGGTGTGAGAATCGCACTCCCTAGCTCCTGGATGATTGGCATCATAATAAAATGGCTTGCCTACACTTTCCTGACGTAAAAAAAAAAATAAAGTAAGTCTCTGATACTGGGCGTATATAGCAAAACTACAATTACTTACGCGTCGCGCGCAGACCCAGCCTAGTATACCGCTTTTTAAGGGCGACCATCCAGATAACCGCAATTTTGATAGGCACCAGTGCGCCCCCTATGGGTTATGAAAGTTGCGAATATCTACGGGGGCAGCAGCGACCCACATATACCTACCTGCCACTGAGAAAGTAAAAACATTATTCCGGCACATACTAAACACTTCCATTTCCACAATGAGTATACCCCGAGGTTGGATATGCCTCTAGACATCAATGTAACATATTGATACCCGGAACTTAATTAACAACTCTTTAACTCGGACACCTCGCTACACCTAAAGGAAACGTCTACCCGCCATCACTTTGTTAATGCACCAATATATAGCTCAGACCATAGAGAGGCAATAGGATAACCATAGACTCACCGGGACCATAGAACGGAAATAGGAACCCAGGTAGCACCGAGTTCGGGGCCAAAACTTGGCTTTTGTCTGGGAGTTTAGGGCATTGAAAAGCCCGAAGAAGCCAAAGTAGAGCCAAACCTCACCTCCCTTGGCAACAGTCTGGGTATATTGGCCCTAATTCGCCAAACAAATGCCAAACTTAGGCTTCGCTGCCTGGTAGTTCGGCTGTCATCTGGTATCTTTGGGCCTAAATCGCCTAACAAATGCCAGCGTTAGGCTTACTGCCCGCTAGTTGGGTAGATATTTGGCATTTTTGGGGAAAATTGCCAAACTAATGCCAAAGTTAGGCTTCACTTTTTGATAGTTCTGTCATCTGGCACCGTCGGGCCAAAATCGCCACAGATATGCCAGAGTTAGGCTTACCACCTTGTACTTCGGTTGACATCTGGCATCTTTAAGCCCAAGTCGCCAAACAAGTGCCAAAGTTAGGCTTCGTTTCCCGATAGTTCGGCTGTCATCTAGCAGATACGGGCCAAAGTCGCCTAACAAGTGCCAAAGTTAGGCTTCGCTTCCCGATAGTTCGGCTGTCATCTGGCAGCTACGGGCCAAAGTTGCCAAACAAATGCCAAAGTTAGGCCTCGCTTCCCGATAGTTCGGCTGTCATCTGCCAGCTACGGGTGAAAGTCGCCAAACAAGTGCCAAAGTTAGGCCTCGTTTCCCGATACTTCGGCTGTCATCTGGAAGCTACGGGCCAAAGTTGCCGAACAAGTGCCAGAACTAGGCATACTGCCTTGGAGTTCGGCTGATGAGGTATTTGATGTACGCGGGTGGTCTTCATCTTAATTAAATAGAAATCAAGTTTTATTTGGCTGACCACTTTATCTTATTTTGTTGACCCGACTTTTTGCGATGCGATCTAGTCGCGGAGAGGCTGAGCCAATCAACGGCGTTCGGAACGAGAGTTTTTGAAAAGCGACTTGCCAACGAAGATGTTGGACTCGCTCATCGCACACGCCAAAGTGACCATCTAATTATTATTATTTTTTTTTTTTGCGATGCGATTTAGTCGCACCGCGCGACTGTTTACATCCCCGGTGTGAATGCGCCTTTACAGAAAGTGCTGTCATCGAGCTAGCGCTGCGCGAGATTGATGTGCGCACGTCTCCACAACATATATTATTGGTGGCGCATTGCAAAAGCGAGCGTGGCTCAGTGCGTGTCTTGTATTGTGATTGAGCACTGTCAAATCCTAGCGATAACAAACAGCGGAAACGACCGGGGCTCCGTGGCGCCACTCCCGCATAACACTTGAGGAATTAAAATGAAATCCCGGAATTGTACTATTTTAGCGTGTTGGTACTTTTTAAGCATTTAGAAAGTGGAGACACATAAGGGACGATACCAACAGGACAATCTTTCAACTTCAACAATATTTATTTTCGGCTTCAAGCTCAAAGCCCGCCCTCTCCGTGTCAGTGCGGGAAAGTGAATTTTCGGGGGAAGGAGAGGAGGCGGAGGAAGTGTACGTGATCCCCCTGTCCTGCGGGGCTAGGTACATCGGGCAAACGGGGCGATGCCTCGACGACCGACTCCGAGAACATCAAATGGACGCCGAACAAGCTGCTTCTCAGCACCCGATCGTTATTCACAGGAGAAAATGTCCCGGCTGCGCTCCTAATTTCACCGGCACAAAAGCCATAGGAAGCCATTGCGAGCGAGTCGGGAGACAAATAATTGAGGCCTATCGGATGGCGACAGGCCCGCAAAACATAAGCACCCCTTCCATTTCGCTCTCAAGAAAGGAGATTATCTTTCTGAGGCCCACACTGGAAGCCGAACGCTGACAGACTAGGCAAGGCGACAAGGTCACCGGCAGAAGCAGCCTTTCCTTTAATTCCGTTCCATTTCATTCCAGAGAAGGGCTGGGATTCACCCGTTCCTTATTTCCCTACTGTTGAACAGGTCGGGATACACTCTCTCCCCTGTAGCTTTGGCTGTACAGCACAGTTTTTCTTTTTTTCTTTTTTTATACGTTGTTTTCGTTTTTTTTTTTTTTTTTTGTTTACTTTAAAGCGTCGAAAATGCAGAGGGAGTTTAGCTGCGTTGTTGATGCCCCATCGACCTCGCCTTTTGCAAATCCTCCCCACCTGCTTTTTTGTCTTCGTGTGGCTGTCAGCGAGTGCGACACCCGCTTGAAGCAAAACAAAAGGGTGGAGCGAAACGCGTGACCTCTCTATGTAGGACGCGTAGGAAAAAAACGTTTGGACGAAAATTTGTCACGTGACTCTCTCTGTCGCGCTGATGGGATCTCTGGGGCTGTTGTTTGCGCCGCTTGCCAAGTTATACAAATAGGCGGGCCACGTAGGTCCGGTTTTCGAAATGCGCTCTTCAGTGTTCTGTTGTTTTCGTGCGTTGCAGACGCGGGTCGTGTTTTTTCGTCGTAAACGGCCGGAATACGTCCATGCCAATTTTTTGGTAACATGCATTTTTTTCACCGGAGTTCGTGGAATATTTGTGATGTGTTTGTTGGACACGCTTCGACAAAAACTGCTCTTCGCCGACGACGAGACGTCAGTTGAATGTGCGCAACCTTCTTTCTCAAGTGTGTTTGTGGGGTGCCTGAGTTGGATTATGCATCGTCAAGGATTACATGATATTGCTCTTTTATTAGTAAGTACACTGCAAGCATGCTTCTCATAGTAGTCATGCTTTCCTCTCAATCTCCGCGGTTTTTTGTGTGATGAGTTTGGCTTGGCTTGAGGACAGTGTTGATTTTGTGTTATCATTTGCTTTTCGTTTTACAGAGACGTGTGACCTTTGTAAATACTTAAATATGTCGAGAATACACTGTGTGTAATGATAGTTGTTTAATAAACTTCTGGGAGCGATTGAAAAAAGTTTGTTTGTCCGTGTATGTGATTGTATGTGCAACAAATGATATGCAACGTACACAAACTTGCACGACGTTCGGCCAATACGGAGCAGACACATCGTAGAGTATTTGGACAATCCTGCGCGAACGCTAGGCCGGAGCAAAACGGCTGTACGGCAATGTTTGCCGGATATCAAATGGTGGGGCAAAATTGGACGTTTGAGAGATATTGGAACCGAGTTTCGCACGGTACTGTCACGATACTGCAAAGTATTGCCGTGCTGCTTGGGAACGGAGGTGATGACATCTGACCATCATGTTTCCAACGCCTATTTAATTTATTTCTCTTCTGGGGCATGTGAAAGAGCACTTCTGTGACACACCAGAGATATTCTAAACTTGGGCAGGCCACTTGGCTTTCTTTGCCACTTTTGGCACTTATTTGGCACTTTCAGTGGGTAGGCAGAGAAGAGCCACACTTCGGCATGCCCCGAATCGCCAAATTAAGATTTACTGCGGCAGTTATGGCTCAAGTATGGCACTACTTTGGCACTCCTGAGGTGGACCAGAGAAAAGCCAAACTTTGGCATGTCTAAAATACCCAAATTAGGCGTTGTTCTGGCAGTCATGGCTGAAGTATGGCACCAACTTTGGCGCTCTTCTGGTCCTTTTACCTCTCCCTCGGGAAAGGCTTGCCGGTCGGAGTCTTCTTTCATGTCGGCACATAATCTCGTAGAAGTACGGGTGACTTGCAGACCGAGGCCTTGTGTGGTCAAGTTCTCCCCCGAAATGTGCAACCTCTGTACTCAAGAAGAAGTACGTGTTGGCGCTCGCAACATGGTCGGTGTCTTCCAGCACACGATAGGTCATCCGCAGCCCGAGGGCCATGCAGAAGAGCTCCATGTCGGGAATGGACCATCCACCTTCTTCTCTCGGTCTTTGCAGTTCGTGCCGTGCCACTCTTTCCGGTATGTTGTTCCAAAAGAACCTGAAGAGCGTCCTCTGGCACTGACTCGCCGCTTGTCGTGTTGGCTGGAACGCAGTCCCCCCTTACCAAAGCACACTGGCCAACCTTATCTTTGAGACTTCACTGCGGGCGCGGAAGTCATAGTCCTCGCTGGAGAGAATTTCCGCAAGTTCTTTCAGCTTTCTGGCGGATTCAGGCCAGTACTCCGTCAAGAGCCCTCTGTTGGTGAAACGAATTTCCAGGATTTTAGCTTCGCTTACGACGGGCAGGCCCTCGATGTCAGTGGCATTGTCAGACCATAGGTAGGGAAGCACGGCAGACTTCGCCACATTCATAGCCGCCCCCGTTACGTCGCTGCACCGCTTCACGACGCTGAGCGTCTCCCGAACTCCCCAACCGAGGTGGTGCATGCTGTAAGATCATCTGCATATGCGAAAACCGTTGGTCTTCTTAGGCTCCCGGGAGTTGGCACGGGGAACATGTTCGCAGACGCTGCCAGCTGCCTGATGCACCTGTCGAATACCAGGACGTAGAGAAGCGGGGACAGCGCGCACCCTTGTCGCACACCAGCCGCAATGCGAAATGCTCGTGTGACGCCTCCGTTCACCATGACCATACTGGTAGCAGCGGCGTAGAGGCACTGCACTCCGCTCAAGAAGCGTCGGCCGAGTCCCATGCGGCTTAGGACGTGACACAGAAACTTGTGAGAGACACGGTCGAATGCGTTTCCTGATCCACGGAAAGCACCAGCATGGGAATCTTCCGGTTGCCAACCCAGTAGCTGATATCCCGCAGTGCTAACAGGTCCTGCTGTACCGTGCACCCTGGTACGGAAGAAACTTGCTGTGGAGAGACCAAGTCGGGCATTACTGGAGCCAAGCGGGTTTCTAGGACCTGGGCCAAGATTTTGTATACGGTGTTAAGGAGGGTAATGGGCCTCCACGCTGCCAAGTCACGACGTCTTGCGCTGTCCTTGCAAAGCAGCTTGATCACTCCTAGGTGCATGGAGCTCGGTAAGTAGCCCTCCTCTATGTTTTTTTTTTTTTTATTGTTCAATATTTTCACCAGGGGATTTGCCAGTAAGTCCCAAAACTTTAGGAAGAACTCCACGGGAAGACCGTCCGGGCCGGGTGCCTTGCCTTTGGAGAGAGTGGACTCTGCCTCCCAGTATTCCTTCCTCGTGACGGGACCATCTAGGCCTTCAGCCAGTCCCTCGTGGAGTCTTGGAAGCAGGTCGAACAGTCCGTCCCAGAGCGCGCTCTCAACAGGGTGCTCAGCATAGAGGAGCGCGTTGTACTCCCCGCACTCTTCCTCGACGTCCTGAGGAGAGGTAAGGAGCGCTCCGTTGGCCGCTGTCAGTTCCAAGATTGCTTTTGGCTCTGGCTTGTGGCTCTGACTTGAGCTTGCCTGCAAGGGTGACCCTGAGAGGGGGTCCGCAGCTTGAACGGCACGAGGAGCTCGGGCCTTGCTCGCTGACGCGCGACATGAGCAGCTGCTGGAACTCCGTTTGTCGTTCTCTGTAGGCCACTATCTTTGCCGGAGTGTCCAGGCCTAAGCGCCGCAAGTTCCGCATACCCCATTGTAGTACTGTTACCTCCTGTCGTCGCTCCACCGCTCGACGTTTACCCCAAGCCTTAAAACCTCGGTGATCTCCGTGGTGAACTCGTCCCACCAGCTTAGGTCGAGCTGTTTCGTCTCGAGCGTTTTTTTGATGGAGGCTCGCACATGCTTGACCACTTCCTCGTCCTGAAGCAGTCTGGTGTTAACGCGCCACAGAGTCGCTTGCCTGTCGACGCCCGGAGCTAGCTCCATCTCGAGGATGACTGCTTGACGGTCCGTCACGTAGGCTGCTGCGTTCCCTACTGGCCTAACTTTTCAGTCCTTAAGGGCGCACACCAGGGCGCCTGAGACGTAGAAGCGGTCAAGCCTCACTGAGCATTCTTGTGCGGACAAGGTGTATCCAGGTGCGTTTCCGTGGAGGTGCGTCCATGCGTCCACTAGGGAACAAGATGTGACCATCTGGCGGAGTCCCTTGGCTTTCCATGGGTGGTGTTTCTGCGTGCCGCCGAGCGAGTCTTTCGCCTGGTGGAGGACGCAGTTAAAGTTCCCCGCCAACACCAGTTCTCGTCTTCCCTGCAGGTAGAAGTCCAGGTTCCTGAAGAAAACGTTCCTCTCTCTGCAGTCTACTGGTGCATAGACGTTTGCTATCCTTAGCACATTCCCCTTGTGCACGAAGTCTGCGGTGAGGAGCCGGCCTTCATCGTCGTGTCGGTACTTGCCGACGCTACCATGGAAGGTCGGCGACACCAGGATGGCCACACCCCTCGCTCTGCGCTAGCCGAAGCTATAGAAGCCGGTCACAGGCACCTTGCCCTCAACGTCCCGCACCTCCCGCGTGCACGTCAGGTGAGTTTCCTGGAGGAGCAAGACGTCCACTTTCAGCTGGTTTATAAGAACCCCTATCCACGCCTGCTTTGCTGGCGACCGAAGTCCTTTTACATTTAACGACATCACTTGCATGATGGATTGAAAGGGGTGGAGTCCCATTCCTTGGTCTTCTTCCGGACTGTTAATTTGGTCTGGTTCGGTTGCTTGGGGTGGGGAGCTTGCTCGGCTGCCCTGGAAGCCAGCGTCTTTGCTTCCCAGAATCACAGCCTTCCCTCAAGCTTGAAGAGTCACGTGGGCGCTTGATTGCCTGTGCCCCAGCTTCCATGAGAGCTTCTTCGTTTCTGGCCCCAAGTCTTTGTCTTGCTTTTCAGATGAGGATGATAACGCCGTCGTGTCACTCAAAGTTTCCGACCGTTGCCCCGGAATTGTTGTCGTCCTCCCCTCGGCCATACCCGCCGATATCGACGTGCTTTCCGCCGAGTCACCGGTAGACGCGCCTGCGTTATCTGGGCTTATCACCGAGCTAACACCGCCCCGCTGTGTCTCGCTGTTTTCACTGGGCCGAAGGGCTGCCGCCGGCATGTCTGCTTCCTCTTCCTCCTTAAAAAGGGGTTGTCTCCTTCGTGTCCTCCGGCCTCCTGCTGGGTTTCGTGGGCTTCCCCCGTCAGCGCGCTGGCATACGTGCTGACCGGGCACTGTGAGGTCGGGTGGTCACCGCCGCACTGCGAGCACGGAGCCCGGCACTCGGAACTAACATGTTCGTAGTCCCCGCACCTGGCACAGCGAGGGGTCCTGCAGTCGTAGGAGAGGTGCGCGGCCTGACCGCATCTCCTGCAGACCTCCTTCATGCCTTGGTAAAGGCACATACCTTGGAAGCCGCAGACGCTGATATAGTTCGGCAGCTCCCTTTCCATTTCCAGCGTGACACGCCTGGTCCCGGTTTCCAATGCTGCCTACCCGCAGTGTGTCTCCCGGGTCATTCGGATGATCTTCCCATATGCTCCTAAAACTTGGGCGACGGCCTGGTCTGGAACCTCCACCGGTAGCAGGAGGAGGGTCACGTTCTTGACCTTGAACGCCAAAGGCAAGAGGTTGTACGACTTGCTTCCTGTAAGTTAACCAATCGTCCCGCCTCACGCAGCTTTTCGGCTGCTTCCGCAGTTTTCACCGTAAGCGTGAAACGCCCCCCGCCATACGGGTGACAAGCCCGTCCACTTGCTGGTGGCACCAACGCCAAGAAGGCTTCGATAACTTCTTTCGTAGGGACTCCTTAGCCCACGTGAACGTTGAAAGTTTGCGGTATCAGTTAACTGAAAGAAAACAGAGTGAGGATATGTCTTTATAGTGCACTTAGCGATTTACAATAAGTATTCGCATGTCCTAAATGCCGTGTGAGTGTCACGTGACCCTAGGGAGGGGCGTCGCGCCACGCCGGGTATGTAGTCATGTCATACGTAATTCGTTCACATAGCTGGATTCTCGGAATCGCGCGACGCCCCGATCGACCAGTTGTACCAGTTTAGTAGCAATAAAGAAGGAAAGGGTGAAAGATAGGAAGAAAGAAATAAAGAAAGAAATGAAGAAAGAAAGGAAGAAAAGAAGAAAGAAAAAGGAAAGGAAGAAAGAAAGAGGAAAGAAAGAAAAAGGGAAGAAGGGCAAAGAAAGAAAGATGTCGCTGCGGTCGGCATTCCGTGGTGGGACAAATGTTCATAATGGTGGCAGTAGTAGGATTCATTCTGCTCTTTACTGAGGGAAAGATGCATCTCTGAACTGGAACTCTGACTGCGGTGGCCTATGGTTCCGCTTTCACGGCGGCTATCTTGAGTGGGTAGAAGGCGGTTTTTAATTTATTGAAAGGAATCTAAAAAGTAGCTTTGCTAACAGAATTTTTTGTGGTTTTGCAAAAGCTAGAGCAAGCTATTAAAGTCATAAGTTAATTAGTGAGTTAGATAATGAACGAGTAAATATCCCCACGTGAATATTAATTTTATCCTACAATATTAAAGTGGAGAGGGTGATATTTTTACGTCGTGTACTCGGCAATATAATCAAGATATGCACGATAACTTTCTGGACATTATCGTTTTAAATTGTTTTTTCTTAAAAATAATTTTTGATACAAATTTTACATTTTTAAAAGACAATTTGAAACCAAACTATCAAAATATCTCTCGTCCACTTTTTTTAATAAAACCCTTTCCTGTTTTTAATTTTCTTATACATGTAGGAGTTTGTGCAATTTAGGTTTACTGAGTCCCCCGATCTTATATCTTAAAGTCCAAACATTAAAACTTAATCTTCTGACACTCAAAACAAAACGGCACAAACGTCTGAGTTGGGCTTTTATATTTATGATATCAACCGATCATGTAAAAATGTGAAAGGAAGAAAGAGAGAGAGAGAAAGAAAGAAAAAGAGGATACTCTTTTTTAAACAAAATTAAGTAAGTTTTCAAGATGTCCATGACTTGGTAGACCAAGGCCGTTTGATGTTCTAGTTGCTCCGGCGCTAGCCAGGCGCTCCAAGAAGTGGGATGGGGTTTAGTGAGGCATGGGGTAAATAGTAAATACAGCTACCAGGCACTGTAAAAGGCAATGTTCTAAATTGGCGTATAGGGAGGGACAGTTACGGCAAAAGGGATCGAAACGGAGTCGAAAGTGGTGATGCTTAACGAGAGCTAGAAAAGTATTTGATTGGATAGGGTATTTGGATATTTCTAATGATGTGGGTTTGCGTGACATCGAGGTTAGGGTGGGGCCCAGGTAGGCCTCGCTGAGTGTTACGGAGCTGTTTGTAGTGAGATCTGATTGAGCGTTTGTAGATTGAAGCCTCATCGGTTGTCGGGGGACTAGGCAAGGGGATCACACGTGCCTGGATTTGCATTTCACGGGTGATTTCATGAAGTAGCTCATTTCCGGCAATCCCTGTGTTACCTGAAACCCACCGAATCGTTACCGAGGATGGGTGAAGTGTGTGCAGAGCTTCCTCAGGGACTGCTCAGAGATCTGGGGGGAGTTTGCGCTGCTGCAAGGCGCGAATGGCAGCCGGTGAGTCTGTATAGAATAGATCATATAAACTTCATCTGCTAGGGACTTGGACAAAATCTTAGATAGCATGTTCGATGGGAACTAATTCTAGTGTGATGATATTAAGGGGGGGGGGGCGGCTGTTATGTGAACCACTGGTGTGAACTTGGGGGTGTAGATTGCGTAATCCGCAGTTCCAATGGCTGCTGTTGCGGAGACGGACGCACCAGAATAAGCTATGATTTGAATGTGAAAGGATGGGTTGTGATAGCTAGCTTGTGCTTTCTTACGTCTGCCGTCTATTTCCGGGGACATGTGATGAGGTACAGGGGCGAAGCGCAGGTTTGACGGCAGGGTTTAGTAAGTTTATGTAAGGGAAGGTCAATTTGAGAAAGACTTGCCTGCTCCAGGATCCATCTACCCTGCGGTGTTCCCGATAGGTGGGCTATTTTAGGATCCCGATGTAGGTGCGAAAAGAGGTGAGGGGGAGAAATAGTACTGTGTCGTAGAGTTTCTGGTTGGAAGTGGAGGTAGAAAGGTTCCGGAAGGGCCTCGTACAAGGTGTTCAATGCTGATTACAGTTTGGTGAGTTGTTGTGTGAGTATAAAATATGGCATAGAATAGAGAATCTTGTTGACAGCTAATGCATGAACAAGTTGGCTCGCTTGTTTTTTCTTTTTTTTTTATAAAGGCCTCCATTCCTCTCAAAGTAACCGAGTTGCCTGTGTTTATGGCTGAACTGACGTTGGCATGGTGTGCCCTCTTCTGTAAATGTATGCCTAGAATTTTGCATGGGCAGACTCTCAGGATGGGGTGTTGGCCGAGGTGTAGTTGGGAGCGGGAGCATCAATATTGCAGATACATTTGTCTCACAAATGCCTATGAAATAATTAGAAAAAGCGTCTCTCGCTTGTCAGGCAAAGAGTGCCAATATCTGACAGCATCTCTGATCGGCTGCACTTTCCACAGTCTGGAACGTTGGGTAGCTTCTCCGCCTGAAAGTGAAGACATCTACTCAGTGTCCTAAATTTGTTTAGTGCTAGCTGCTTGCCAGCTCTAACTCAAATAACATTCGCCAATACATTTGTATTTGAGGAAAAGGGCATGCCCATCATCACCCATGATAATGTGCACGCCAAAAAATCGCTTGATCTTAAGTAGAGATGCCTTGAAGGCCTTTTCAGTGTCATGTGATACATGTTCGTGTTTTTAGCCGTGTAGTAAAAAAAAAATAATTGTGGAAATATGGAGCAAACTGTAGCTCAATGCGTTGCAGACATCAGTGGAGGGTCCATGGCCTTCTTCGCATGTCAGAGGTGGAAAGGGCTTTTCGGCAAAGATGAGATTTTCCCATGAAACGTCGGTCATCTTCTTTAATGCCCTACATGATGACAAAAATAGCAATTTTTTGTGTTCAAAAAGTGACATTGGTGGCTTGCTTTTTTTTTTATCACCAATGTTGTGCCACACGCTCTCTACTGTCATCACCATTGTTGCGGCACTCAAGGCCAGAAGATTCGAATATGCTGAAGATCTCTTCCATATATGTGACTTCGTCAAGGTTGAATATTCCGAGAAGCAAAACTAAATAAATGTCATTGGCAAGCCATTCTTTAAGATGATGTCATTTCGAAATATCGTCATCACCTATGCACGACCAGCACGAACGGCTTGGGGATGATTTTAAATGTGCTTGGACCTCTGTAGAAAAGTAAAGGAACAATGTTTCCGTCACGCGCCCTCTAGGTATTTTTAGGATTCCTTCCAAATTTCTTGTTCTTAGGATGCACCACGTCAAATAGAGAAATGCTCTTCTTATATCTTGAAGGCGGCCAGCGTGCATCTTTCCTGGAGAGCGCCACTTTGAACGTATGACACCTAGCCCCTGGTGGTGCAAATCATGAACAACTAGTTTCAATTTATACCGTGCACCAACAAAAACGTGTTGGCTGCGTAGGAACTGTTAAATTTGTTTCGGAATATAAGTCATCACAGTTATTTTGAACCCACACGTTTGTGTAGAGAGAGTAGAAAAGGGGTACGCGGGGTAAAAAGTATTATCGCCTTAACATTAATATATTGAAGAAAAAAATTAGAAGAACGTGGCAATATTTACTCGTTCATTATATAATTAAACAAGTAGCCTTGGTTTATATTCGCTACCCTAGAATTTTCAAAAAGACAGTATGTTAGCTAATTTAATTTAGAGTGTGTATTTTTTCACGTTTCATTTAATAAACTAAAAAACGGTTATGCTACCGAACATTAAAAAAATTCTGCCTTATTCATTTATTTATGAAAGCTCTCAGTTTTAATGCCAGGCATGCCGGAATACAGGAGTTATCTGCCTAGCAAATATCATGACCCTGCAACGAGTAGCTATTTTTTCTTTCTTTTCTTAAAAGATGCAAATAAAGAAGACAAAAAATAAATATAAAACAATACTTTTTACAATATTTGTTGCTGACAATTCTATTAAACTTCAAGACAATACCTTCAGTGACAAAACATTTAGAGCCCCTTGCAGTACTTTCACTTCTAAACTTTATGAATGCGATCAGTCCACCTTGCTCTTCATAAACGCCACTCGGATTTATAGTCGTTCGCAGCTAATGATATGTAGGCAGGAATACACGCGTTGAACAAATGTCCTTGTTGCGATGTCCTGGGCAGGAACCGCACCTTGGTGCCACCAAAGGACTCGGCCATCAGTAAGCCGTATTGTTATCACTTTCACGTACCAGAGCAGGAAAAAATAATTAATGCTATTTGTTTGGTAGCTACAAGGCGTTTCAACTAAAGCATCGTTCAGAAACGTGCGACTGTTTACTACCGGAGATGCTTAAAACCCAATTTTAAGCCTCTCGTGACAGCTTGCGATGCTGTGCTACAAGGCGTTTTGAAGCCGCTTGTGACAAGCGGCTTAGAAACCGGCTGTAGCGCAGTCGACTGTAAGCATGCAGTTCCGAGTGTGAAAATCAGTATTTTAAAGCGCTCCAGCTATGCACTTTATTTTGACTTCTCAATATATTTCTTACGATAACTCATGGGAACTCGGGCGGCTATCATGTCCGTGGCTGAACAGGTTGCCAGACATTCCGACCAGCCATTATATTTTTTGTCGGATAGCGGCCAAGAGCGCCAGGCCACCTTGATGGGGCACAGCAGAGGCCCCATCAAGGTGTGGCGAGTGTCCGCAACAGTGGACACTCGTCACACCTCTCGCCCGCCGAGTGTCCGCGCGCAGCACGGACACTCGGCGGCTGATTGCTAAGGTACCAAGTCACCGTTTATTGTCTTTTTCATGTCCTTATAAATGTATTCGCGACTCCAGCGACCTATAGGGGGCGCCACCACAAAACAAACATGGCGGCTGAGTCCAGGTCGCGTCGGCTCGGCCGGGCCGCCTGAACAGGTGGCGCGTTCACTTTAACAGATTTTCTTTTGTTTAACGCCGAATTTTATAGGTATTTGAACTGAGACGGTTAAGTGTAGCCGGTGCACATAAACTTGCAAAGCATAGTTTTGTTTTCCCGGTGTTTTTTGTTTTTTTCATATCAAACTTTCGTTTCGGAGATTTCGTTCAAAACCGAAACTATGGCCTCCGGAGAGACGGTAATAGACTCTAATCAATTTTGATCCTCTAAGGAAAGCGGCGAGCACTACAGAATTGTTCCACCGAGAGCAATTTTCAGCTAACTCGCATGTCTCGACCATGCGACTTATCTGTCCGCAAAATTGAGCTTTATGCGTATCCGCGTTTAAGAATCAGCTCCAGTCGTCTGCTCGGTCAACAAGACAGGCTGCAGGAAAATTACGAAAATTAAGCTAGCGCTTCTTGAGCCAAAAACCATGTTAACCCGCCGGCGCCCCACTAAGCAGCTGATACTCGTATTTCAATTCAGGTTTTAGTAGCAA
Organism: Ixodes scapularis; assembly: GCF_016920785.2. Lineage (NCBI taxonomy): Eukaryota > Metazoa > Arthropoda > Arachnida > Ixodida > Ixodidae > Ixodes > Ixodes scapularis. Next base: position 26,802,895 of record NW_024609836.1, read on the forward strand.
TCGAGAAGTCATTTTGACGAACGGGTTATGTATTATATTACGTACTATGTCCCACTAAATCGATATTATATATATTCTTCGGGTTGAAATATGAGCTTAGTTGACTAGCTATTAGGTGAACTGCTGAATAAAAGTATATATTTGACAGACAGAGAGATACTACGTAAACTCAGCCAAATGATTCTAGCCGACAGCACGAAGACAAACTGAAGAGAGTCTTTATCGGAAATTCATGCAGACCTCTCTGCATTGAACTTTGCTTCGAATCCTGAACGGAGAAAATGAGTATTTTTTGTGGTCGGTCAACCTGAGCAATGTAGAGATATATTGCTGCTGGCTTCGACGGGGGTATAAAATAAATATTGGAGGCGCGATAGATCAAAATGCTGTGACAGCTTCTAACGTTGCGGAACTCGTCCCCCACCTTTTGAAAACAGATAATTTCCCTGGTTAATTGTATGCAGCGAGCAGGTTTTCCCGAATCAAGTAATTGCGAAATCAGCCAAACTCCTTCAGTGTGATCCAGGGGCTTTTTCGGCGAAAAGCAGCAAAGATGAATAGCCAACGCACCGACCGGCGTGGGTGGCTCAAACTTGAAGCCAACCGAACGCAACCAAACTCAAGAAAAGCAGCTATAGAACCTCCCATTCACTTGACTGCAACATTGGTGTTTCCTCCAGTGAAACACCTCGTCTGTCGTCCTCAGTCCACTGTTCTACATCCTTATAAAAAAAACACTTATCAGTTACCAAGCAGTCGTTACTTTGAATGTAATTCGAGACAGACAAGAAATCAAAACGTTTTTCCGTGATTCCTCCCCATCCAAGAAATCAAAAACACGCGACCGTGTGTCGTGCAGTGAACGGGTTTTCAAACACGTGATGGAAGGAAACAATCTACTGAGGCTTCGCCACACTAATGAACACTCAGGCCAACTTACGAAATTTTCAAACCTTCGTCAAAGTACATTGTTCGCCACCGCGCCGACAACACGTGTCCGCGAAAGCCATCAGAGACACGGAGGGGCGCGGAGCAACCTGGTCCGGCTGGTTCCCGGTTTTCCCGCTTGGTGGCGTCCGTTTTGCTGGAGTCGCGAATAGGGTGTCTGAAATCACCAGGCCGGATCCAAAACGGGCCGTAAAAATCCGCACCTGCATGTAGCAATCTCAGACACTTTTCGTCAACGGTGTATTTTACGGGTCGGTTTTATCTTTTAAAATTACAAAGCGCCACTCCCTTTCAGTAAAAAAAAAAGGCCAAAAAATGGCGGACGGCGAAGCAGACGACCAACTTGAGTGGCGGGGCGCGTTTGGCGCAAGTATTGATAAACGGCGTCGGGAGCAGACGAAATCCGTCACCCAGAGGAAATCCGCGGCAGCAAAAGCGCTGTCGTTATGCAATTGTGTTTTTTTTTTTTCCTTCAAGGTTCGCTTTTATTGTCCGCACTTATTTTTAAACCAAAGGTACAATACATAATATTGGGTTTATTTCAATAGACCACTGTCGTCGCGATCAGCCTCAATAAGGAGGTAGAGCCGTCTATCAATATACGTTCGCATCTACGTCTATCAATATACGACTCAGACTCGGTCGTCTGCGTCGACGTCCGCCATTGACCCTGGCAAGTTTGTTGGCCTTATTTTTTTACAGAAAAGAATCTACGCTTTTTAAATTTGCGAGAAAAAACCGGCCTGTGAAATACACTTTTGACGAAAAGTTTAGACTGCTACGTGCAGGCGCCGATTTTTATTGCCCATTTTATATCAGGCCTGGTTGAGTCAAACACCCGATAGTTTGTTTTCGTTGTTATTCCCTCGGGTCTGATATGCCGCAAGAAAACTGACCACGAGCAAAATTTCAATAAGTCCTATTCAAAAGCGTGCGTCGTCTGGCAGCTGCTGCGCCAATTATCCGAGTCTGTCAATGTTTGATCACCTAAACTGATTACGTATTGGAGATGAGTTCTGCGCGAGCGTTCAGCGTGAACTCGGATCTAATCACACGCTTCGTAGCCAAGAAATGGCGACCGCGAATGCTGCTTGACAAACTATTGAAAAGGGTCTATTTTCTATTTTAATACTGTCACCCGTATCCACCACGTGTTTGGGATTTTACTTAAGAAATATTCTTGCGTCATTGAGATGGTATAGACCTGCGCAAATACGGTTTCAAAACATGTTTAAGTTGACAAGCCAATAAGCTTTTTTTGTGGGCATGCACAATGAAGAAGACACACTGGAAGGATACACTGTGGGACACCGTTAGCGCCAACCCGACTGCCCTTTGTCGAACCTTCCTCGAAGAGGTGGATGTCAAAAATCTACTTCCAACGCCTAGGTCGGTGCCTTAGACGAGCACGTTCCACTGCGCAAGTTATTTTTATTACACCATTTGAGTTTTAAACGAATAAGTAAGAAAACAAGGGATTGCTTGTACGTGGATATTGTGTCTCACCCTACACAACAAGGGCTCTAAGGTGGACACTCAGTCGAAAAATCGGCGAGATTGCTCACCGCCGCGATTGACCAGCTTTGCCTTGGCGTTGGCTAGTCGCGGTGGTCAGAAACCTCTTCCACTCCCTCGACGAGTGTGCTACTTAGAAACTCAGGTCACGTTGTAACATATTATAAATAACATAGGGACAATAGACCTTTTGCAAAAGTCCCAGAAGTCCGCGGGCGAAGTCCTGTGCGTTCCTCCTTACCCCCGCAGCAGCTACAACGCGACACTGAAGGAAGCGAGATACATTCTCAAGAAAAAAGGGTGTAAAATGGTGTATCGTTACATCCTTTGTCCCATATAATACACCCCAAAACTTCATTTCGGCGTACTGAGCCCTATAGTCGAATAGACGGCCCCAAATTTTGCGAGGGGCTTGATAACGGTGCGATATAACTTTTTTATCAGCTAAGGTACGTATCAAAGACCACATAAAGAAAACACCGAGTTTTTACAGTAGGGCCAAGAAAACCCCGAATATTTTTTTATTCAGTAAAGCGTATATTTGCTATTTTAATAAGTTGTACCACAGGGATACCAAGCCCCTCAAAAAATGTGGGGCCGTCTTTTCGACTTTAGGGAGCTGTACGTCGAATTAAAGTTTTGAGGAGTATTATATGGGACAAAGGGTGTAACGATGCACTCCTTTGAACCCTTTTTTCTTGAAAGTGTAGAAAGAGGATAGCGCAGTTTCTCGCGTGTGTTCGCCCACTCGCCCGCGTTTTTTCGTCGGTACGATTGTCTGTTACGGTTCTGTTCCTAGAGTTCCCGGTATTCATTTGGCCCTGCGGACGTGGACGCACGTTTTGCATCAAGTCGGTTCAGTTAATCTGTTCTGCATGAAAACGTATCGATTGAAGTCCCGTTTAAAACGAAATAAACCCGTGAGACATCGTATTCACGACCTTGTGTCATAAAATAGCTCCATACCTCCGCCTCGGAAGCGATGGGTCATAACAGCCGGGCCGGTCCGCAGGAGCCCTGACAAGATGAAAACGGCAGGGACCAATTTTGTGTGCTTTGCCATATAGTGCCTTTGCAACCTGATATCTGTGCATTCAAGTTCATATATAGGGTGGTTCAAGTTACCAGGCTCTATCTAAAATGGGCCGTAAAAATCGACGCCTGCACGTAATCTTCTAAACTTTTCGGCAAAGGTGGAACTCACAAGTCGTTTTTTTTTTCTTGTAAAATTACAAAGCGTAGCTCTCTTTCTGTAAAAAATAAGGCCCAGAAACTTGCCAGAGTCTACGGCGGGCAGCAACGCAGACGACAGGGGTCCAGTAGTAAGGTGTGTTTAACGTTCGTATTGATAGATGGCGCTACCTCCTTATCGCGACGGCTCGCGACCACCGCGGTTTATAAAAATGACTATAATCTTTTTGAAATGTGCCTTCGGTTAAAAAATCCCTGCAAACAATAAAAGCAAAACTTAAAGTTAAAAAAACGCGTCTGCATAACGGCGGCGCTTTTGCTGCCAACGGATTTCGTCTGCGTGTCGTTTGCTATCTTGCGCTGGTCGGCTGCACCTTCAGACGTAGAGTTCCTGTATAGGTAGCTATACAGGAACTCTATTCAGACGCTGCTCCCGACGCCATCTATCAATACGAACGCCAAACACACCACGCTACTGAACCCTGTCGTCTGGGTCGCCGCCCGCCGTAGACCCTGGCAAGTTTCTTGGTCCTATTTTTTACTAAAAGAGATCTACGCTTTGTAATTTTACAAGAAAAAACCGACCTGTGAAATACACCTTTGACGAAAACTTTAGATGGCTACGTGCAGGCGTCGATTTTTGCGGTCCATTTTAGATCGAGCCTGGTGACTTGGACCACCCTATATTATATGAACCTTCTTTTTTTACAATTTTGTACGAACACGTGGTGCTGGTGCTTGAGTCTATACCTTATATTTTCAAAAACAGATGATTGTTTTTGAATTTTTTTTGTTGCAATTGGGTTTTATAAACTTTTTTACTCAGATGTCTTGTTCTTTGCACTTGCGATGCCGCATGTGGACGTCTCAATAATTATGCCAAAAACAATTAACGAGTGTATATATTCTTGCCAACTACTAATTTACTCCTTCTGCCTGTACACGGTTGGTTTCTACAGTATTCTAAAATAAATAAATTAAATTTTAAAAGAAATCTAGCACGCTTTTTTCAGCTTTGAAGAAGTGGACAGCAAAAACTGATGGAAACGGAATGGTTGGATGTTCCTTAACAACCTCTGCAGCTTTTGTATTGAACGTTTTCCGCACGCATTGATATGTATAGCAATTAATAAGCTAGGTAATGAATATCAGCTAATTAACCAGTTTGGCGTATCGCAAAAAAAAAAAAAAAACCTTGACTTGCTGATTGTGATTACGAACCATACTGCGTTGGTTGGACAGTAGAAAACATTAGCCTATTTTTTTAAGTCTTGGCATAGGTTAGCTGAAACACCCTGTACTTTCCAGAGCTCGAAATCAATCAGAATGTCTGAGTACGGTCAACACTCACATCCTTCCAGCGGAACCGTGCCGTTCTGCGTGTGCCAGGCTTCCACGATCAGCTTGAACTTTCCCTGGAAATAGACAAACACAATTTATGTTTCATTTCATCTCACGTCTCGGTCGATGGCAGAAACACATGGAACCACGAACACCCATTCTAGATGCGCAAGTCACTGGGCCTTCCCTGTACACGATTGGTTTAGCCATAACAGTGCACGTACAGAAACATTACTAACACCGGATTGGTGCACGCTTTTGCCGCCGCTTGATTGGTCCTACTGGCTCGTCGCATTCGGTGGCCGAGTCAGAACTTCTATACGGAGCGCAAGTTTGTCTGCTGCCTCAGCATGGGTTGCGGTGGCGTCAAAACGCCGAGCTCTGAATGGCTCCGGATGGAAGGATAGTGGGTAGACCTCAGTGCGTAAACCTCAATACTAGCTAGCATTGAGGTCTACCCATTATCCATCCCACCAGAGCCAATCAGAGAACGGCGTCTTTCAACGTCAGTATAACCCCTCGTTAACAAGCAGACGAACTTGCGCCCTGCATAGGCCTTTTTTTTTTTTCATCACCACGAAGTCCGATTTAAGTGCACAAAAATGTACGTACACCTAGTCTTTCCGCAAAAAATCACAGAGCCATTTAGTGCGTTTGACGGAGATATATACAAGGTGCGGCCGTAAAAACTTTCACATTTGACACGACTAGCAAAAATCGAATTTCAAGCGTACATACCTGAAATTGGGCACACGAACGTTGTTTATTCCAAAGTTTTTTGCCTATTTTTTTCAGACGTCAACTCGTCAGTAGCGAATTATTAGAAAGATAACAAAAATGGCAGACGTGCATTTCCTATGGCCTGTACCCGCCCGTTCGCCGTCTGCTATCTAATTCGCGACGCCGCTCCTAGCTGGCGCACTGAACGCAAAAACGCGGAAAACGCCGCACGAAAGGCTGGTGTCGGGCGAGATAATCGCGATAAAAAGTGATTTTACCGAAATATGTGAACGATTATACCCTTTTACTTGAAATTTAGAAACTGGCGGACGCCCTCGTTTAATAAGAATATGTTCTAAAGCAGACGAACGTGTGTCTTCCATTGTCGTCTGCTTATCTGTTGACGGGTCCGTTCCCGGTGAAAGCTCAACTTTGGAATCAAGGGTGCCGCTGTTGCGGCATCTTGATTGTTCCTTATTATTGTTTTTGTTGCACGTTCTTCTGCAGTTATTATCAACATATTTTCCGCGCCGCCCTGCGATGCCGCAATACTCGGCAAGTGAGTGTGCCCAGGCTGTCAAGTGGTACGTGGAGCGGAACTCGGTGGCCACAGCACAACGAAAATTTCGCACTGCATTTGATAAACGCCCGCCTTTACGCCCGACTATTTTGACTTGGGCGGATCATTTTGTGAGTGGAAAGGACTTAAAAAAAAAAAAAAAGAATCCAGTCAGTGAACGTGAGAGCCTGCTGAAAAATGAGGAGCTCATTGAAGCGGTGCTTGCTGTCTTCGAGAGCGACCCGCAATTGTGAACAAGACGAGCAGCCAGGTTGTTTGGAGTTTCGGAAAAAAGCGTACGACAGATTTTGCGGAAAAATAATTTGCGCCCGTACAAGATGCAAGTTGTCCAAGCCCTGCATGACGGCGACAACATCCGACATTTAGAATTTTGCAAGGCGGAGTTGTTGCGAATTAAGAGCAACCCGGGGCACCTGCAATTTCTTTTATTTAGTGACAAAGCAAACTTTCACCTAGATGGACGTGTGAACCGTCAGAACACCAGGATATGGGCTCGCGATAACCCTCATGCCGTGGACGAACGGGATCTCCTTTCACCGAAGGTGACAGTGTGGACTGGGATTTGGCGTGAAGGCATAGTGGGCCCCTTTTTTTCGATGGCATCGTTAACGCAGATGCCTACTTGGACATGCTGAAAACGGAAATGCTCCTTGAGCTTGAAAGGTACCACATGACAAAAGAAAACTGTACATTCATGCAGGATGGGGCGGCTCCCCATTACGCAAAGAGTGTGAGGGCATGGCTCAATAACACGTTCCGTCGGCGGTGGATGGGTCGAGGATCAGATGAACTGGCCTCCACGATCCCCCGACTTAAATATGTGCGACTTTTTCGTATGGGGATTTATAAAAGGACTTGTCTACAAGAAGAGGATCCCCAGCATCGATGAGCTGAAAGAAAAAATTGAGGGCGCGTTCCTTGAGATCGACGATAGGATGCACGAAAAAGGCTTTCCTGGCGTACGAAGCTCGACTTCGGCTTTGCGTGTCTGTAAACGGTGGGCACATCGAATCGGCCGAACCCTAGTCGTTTAAAGGGCCGCTGCAGCATCAATATTATTTCAAATCGCCGTGACAGAAGAGGCGTATCAGGATATATATATTTCAAGAATAAACAATTGAATGAACGCACATCTGACGGAATTTAAACTATTAGTTTCCCTCTTACTTTCTCTCGTGCTGCTTGCCGCACGCGGAGAGCAAAGTAGAGGCTGCTGATAGAGGTACTAATGGAAAACCAGCAAAAAGACAACTATCTCTCTCAAATACCAGCCATTTTATCACCGGCCAACCGAAATGACTACAGCGCCGTAAATATTGCTCCAATTAATATGTTTTCTTCTTTTTTTTTTTTTTACAAATATGTCTTGCGACATGTGTGCTACTTATACCCAAGCTGTATGAAACAAAATTACTTTATGTGCTACAGCGGCCCTGTAAAAATCAGAATGAAATGATAACTCAAAACGAACTTGTCTGCAACGGTAGCAGCACCACTCGCTATTCCAGGCTGCAAATAAATGCTATCGTCGCATCATAGTGTCTTCTTGTTTGCATGACCATCTGTCAAAACTTGACTTGAAACAGGTAATTTCAACAATCTTTCATATATTTCGTTCAAGTCACTTTTTATCGCGATTATCTCGCCCGTCACCACCCTTTCGTACGGAGTTTCCCGCGTTTTTGCGTTCAGTGCGCCACCTGGGAGCGGCGTCGCAAATTCGATAGCAGACGGCGAACGGGCGGGTATAGGCCATAGGAAATGCTCGTCTGCCACTTTTGTTATCTTTCTAATAATTCGTTACTCCCGAGTTGACGTCTGAAAAAAATAGGCAAAAAACTTCGGAATAAACGACGTTCGTGTGCCAAATTTCAGGTATGTATGTTTGAAATTCGATTTTTGCTAGGCGTGCCAAATGTGAAAGTTTTTACGGCCGCACCCTGTAGAAATGGGAAGAAGACTGAAAAGTAATATTTGTGCGGATTATTATTCTAAAAGTTAGATTCACGATTTCATCACACTGGGCATCGAGATGCAGTTAAACGTCATGCTGAGCGTTAGAGTCGAAATCAACCAGAGGGGTAGTTAATCGCAATTAGATACACACAGCGCAGAAGGACAAGTGCAACGCTGCGCCCGACCGGTGCTGTAGTCCGATAGAACCAATCGAAAAATATGTCTGTCCTTTTGCGTTGCGTGTGAATCGTGACTGAGCGTAGGCCGCGGTCACGCTGGTAAAACATCTTACACAAGACAGCCTGCAGATATTGAGTGAGGCGTGTTTCTTTCCTGTGTGACTGTTCTGCAAGATTGATCATACAAAAACTGTCTTTAGGCATCTTCTAAGCCTTCATAGGTATCAAGAAAGCATGTTTAGAACGGGATGGAGTCGTCCCCGCCAATAATTTTGTCATCGTATGCCTCCAACTGACACCGCGTATTTTTTGTATGATATACGAGGGGGGGGGGGGGGGGGGGGGGGATTGTGGCTTTGGACTCGAAACTTCATTGTAGTTTTTCGTTATGTCTTGTTTTGTGCTTTTCCGATTTGTCGAGCTCCCGAGAAGTGCGTAGATTGGATCTAAAGTGATTCTTCTGCAGGAAGTATAGATGCGTGAGAGTTTTTTACAGTGTATGGGGATTGCGAAATGAACTCTGACATGTTACAATGTAAAGACTGCAAGAGCGGCTCCGCACCCCAACTTTTCGCAGCAAAAGTGTAAGGCCTCTCGGCGTTAACGCACCACTTTTTTAATGTTAGAAAAACAGAGTATAACAATCGTCGGCGCTTCTCTTCAAAAAAAATACTGACACCCCCCCCCCCCTTTTTTTTTTTTTTTGCCAGGCGATCTGTTATGATGTCAGAAGACTACTTAATCGATATTTTGCTACAACGTCTAGTATGTGTTTAATAAAGTAAAAGAACGCAAATGCTCGAAACCGAAACTGGAGTGTGGAGGAAGAAGAAATGTAGAGGAGGTGAAAGTTAGCGAAAGTCAAGTGGCTGTGCAACTTGTTTTTCCTGCAATCAACGAATTTGCAGAATTCTAAAAGCCACAAAAAATGGGTAGAATATGTTCTGTTAATTTTTAGTATTGAGTGCGTGCCTTCGATGATCCACGACTTCGATTATTCTTGGGGGTTGTGCCTAACCTTAGAAAACGGCACGTGACCACGGAGAAGAGAGTGAGTGCGACTCAAACTGATCGGTTCTCGATCGGCGGTTTGCCGGCAAAAAGAAAACAAATTTCAAGCCGAAATTTGTGTTCTGGGTAGTTATAGGCTCTCAGATATCATGTACGAATAAAAATCTTGGCGGGCTTAAATACCCGGTTAGTGTCCCTTTAAGGGCGCCCGCAGAAATAACGCTCCACCTAACACATCGTACCCATCGGCGTTTGGCATTAAATTTCATTTCGTTTTATTCGACTTAAGTAAATCCTTACGGATACATTGCATGAGCGGGAATTCATACAAAAAAAACAAAGAAAAACATAATACAATTACAAAGAACAAAGAAAGTCAGGTTGACGAATTTCAACGCGGCAAGCTTAGTGTGGCGCACTCAAGAAAGATCGAATTTTCACATTCTGCTGTAATCTCGAAAACAAGTCTTCGCATTTACTCTTAAAGAGCAGCTCGTCTCGTTCAGTCGTCATGGGGGCTAGCGTTCCAGTCGGAAATGCACAAGGCCAACGGAGTGGACCCTTTGTAATAAGCAAAACAGAAGGCGTATGCTACTGGTGAAATCTTCCGAGTTTACCAGTTCTTAAGTTTACGTTTATGCTACTTTTAGGCATTAGTGCTCGCTGCACTTAGCCGACGATGTCCTACGTGTCGTCCCAGCCTGGCAGCTGAGAGGCGCATACTAAAGGTATACATCCGTATAGTAGTAGATAGCTAAGAATACACTTAAGGAGTGGTTTGCAGAGTGTTCTATAAAAGTAGAATACTAGTACACTCTAACCGTAAGCGTCATCTTTTCGTCGGCGGAGCCTTGTTTTGAAGGACTAATGATGCAAGAGAACGATACCAAGAAAACATATCATAAATTCAACATAAGGACCTAAAGTTGTCTCTATCATTCTCATAAACCCTGGGAGCACAGAATTCCTCGTGCATGCGTTATGAGTGCATTGCGATATGTTATGCTTGGTTACGGACTGCTTTGGGTGGTTTCGGGTTCGTTGCACGCACGACGCACTCACGCACACTTCGGGCCTGTGATAATGAGCGAGACAATTTTTAATTTATGCAAGACTCGGGAAGTCATCAGAACACGTGAGGAGCAACGCTTCGTCACCCGGGAGCCAGCTGCGCGCTCCTACAGGCGAAGGCTACCGCAGGCACCCTTGAGTCGTACTCCGTACATCTACGCTTGCATTCGAGCCCGCCCCCTCCTAGTGGCACCTGGCTAAGGCGTCGGGTTGCGGAATGCACGGTCCAGGTTTTGGTTTCCCCGTCGCCACTTTGCACATCATGGTAATTATGAGTAACTACGAATAATTATATAATTAAAATTACTACAGGCTCTCGAGACGACGAAGCCTAATGGAAAGGTATGAAACCCGCGCTGGAGGTTGGACAAGAGAAAGACCTCCCTGCCGTTCTCATCCCATCAGTGACTATAAAAATACGCTGGTCTATGCTTTGTATGGGGATGCATTGCCTTCTGTGAGCTATATATGTGTTCTTTATACGGCCTTGGCCTAGCAGCCGCGTGTAACGGCTTTTCGTTATACTCGAGCATAACGGATGAAATTGGCCTATAAACACATTGTGTGATGAAAGCGGTAGTTAATCCGTGCAACGTGTGAATCCCTTGCGTAACATGCGGATCTATTGCGTAACATGCAAATCTACACCATGGACGGTAACCATGCCCCTGGCAGCCGGAGAAACAAACGCCTACCTTAGCTTGGGACGAATACGGTTTTGCTACAAGCCGTTTGTTCCGAGCCGTTTGGGGCATGAGCCACGCCACGCCACGTCACGCCACGCCACGCCACGCCGCGCCACGCCACGCCACGCCACGCCACGCCACTGCACGCCACGCCACGTCACGCCACGCACGCCACACCACGCCACGCCAAGCCACGCACGCCATACCACACCACGCCACGCCACGTGGCACACGCCACACCACCCCGAACGGCTTGGAGCAAACGGCCAAAGTACCTTTCTTTGGCGTTTCTACGACCTTTTCTCTGGCTCACCACATAATTGCCAATGTGACGGATTTGAGCCAAAAATGCCCCGTATGAAGTGAACAACTGGAAGTGAAGCCTTAATCTGGTACTTATTTCGGGGATTTAGGCCCAAACATGTCGGAAGACGGACAACCTCCACCAGCGAAGCCTACACGTGCCACTCGTTTAAAGATTGATAGGCCTAAAGATTCCAGACGACAGGCAAACTACCAGCATTGAAGCCCAACCTTGGCACTTGTTTGGGGATTTATAGTCACAAAGATGCCAGATGACAGCCAAACTACCAGCACTGAAGCCCAACTTTGGCACTTGTTTGACGAATTAGGAACAAGATACCCAGGCCCTGGCCAAAGGACGTCAACTTCCACTCTACTTTGATTTCTTTGGCCCCTTTTTAGGACCCTGCCTTTCTATAGGCGCAAACCAAATTTTGGCCCAAAGAAGTACGCTACCTGGGGACAAACACGCATTTCGCGGTGCTTTTCGTTGCTTCTATAAACCTTTGCAACGCTCATCACCTGGGCGAAAAACGCTGATTCACTGAGCTGTGGTGCGCATGCGCAGCGTCCGATATACAACGCAGCAGAGCAACAGCGCATGCTCAGAGTACGTTCCACAGCCCTGCAGGCAAAGATGGCAGCGCGCACTAGGCGATTTTCGCAAAGGTCTATAATGTCAAGACCGGTTATAACAAAGTCGGTTATAACGAAATAGCGGCTACAGCGAAGCGATCGCGATTTCACGTTCCCTTTTGCACTTCGCTATATCCAGAGTCGGTTAAACCGAAATAGCGGAAATAGCGAAGTGATTTCCGATTCCCGATGACTTCCTTATAACCGGCCTTGACAGTACTATCCTTTTACTTAATTTTGCGACCGCAGAGGACGCTACAAATCCAACGGGGCCAAACAAGTGGCGCCCAAAAGTGCTTCGTCACGGCGCCCGTCGCTTTGGTGTGTTTGCTATCGGGGACTAAACCGGTCCATCAGATCGTAATTTCGGCTACAGTCCGGGTTAAAGTAAAAGGGAGCATGTTGTTTTCAGCGGGTAATTTGATTAAAAAATAGGAAAAATCACTGATTTCCATTATAGGGGGCTGAGTGGCGCGTAGCTGCTCTCCGAGTCTGGCGCCAGTGAAGCCACCGGAAGTTCGATGCTTGTCCCGGAAATCGGGCGTGTCGATATTTTGGTTCATTTTTTTATGTGTCTGATTGGGTTTTAAAACTCGCGTTCTGAATTAAATCCTGAGAATAAGACATTAGAACGTCGGACATACGCACAGTTGATAAACTAAATTCTCAAAATTTTCCCATCGAATGGCGTCCCAGCAGACTTCTGGGGTCCGCGTGCGCTGTAACTCCTTAACAAGCAGGCTCTCTTGTGATGACAAGAAAAAACCCAGCGCCCTGAACGCATTTCAATCCAGCATTCAAAATAATTGAAAAGCCTGTCAACGGCTTACTTCCGGGACAAGCCGCTTACTTCCGGTGGCTTCATACCTGTCTGCTCAATGCACCATCCCGACCCTCTAGCGGAGATCAGTGGGAAAAATTGACTTTTTAAAGGCCGACGTACACTTCGCGCTTTCCACCTTTCTTCCGATTCCTCCACTCCCCTTTCCACCCTGCCCACCACTGCCTGTTTCCTCCTCCCCTATGGTGAGGAGGATCTTCTGCCTTGCAGAATCTCCAGTCTGGTACTCGGCCTTTAAGCAGCACACACTGTTGATACGTTATACGAAAGGCAGTCTGGAGACACCAGAGAGTTTTAAGGAACCGTTTTCGCACATCCGATACGGTACACGATGGTCCCTCGGGTAAGAACTGCGCATATTCGCTACCGCGGAAGACTCCTAGATGCGCAGTTCGTACCGGAAGGCACATCGTACACTATCGGATGTGCAAAAACGGTTTCCCAAAACTCTCTACCGTCTGAGGCGCGTATTTCTTCCTCGTGGGATGGTCACGTTTTTCATACAAGAAACTGTCCGCATACATGTTCGAAACATGCCTACGTATGAAGCAAACATGCTCAGAACTTCCTTGAGTTTGTCATCATGTCATCATGTCGGTGTATGAGTAGTGTGACCGTCCGCAGATCATTTGTCCGCGGATAAGTTCGTCATCGTGTCTGCAGAGAGCGTCGTGTGTTTTGTACGGTGTACGAGGAGCACGTGACAGTGGCTTTATACAAATAGCTGCTGACACGAGCAGCCCTCTCGTGTTTTTGGTGATTCCCGATTCGATGCGTTGAAAGTGAGTTAAAGGAGGCTTCACTCACGGGCCAGGGCAGGTCGAAGGTGAAGTTGTGCTCCACCTCGGCCTGCATGGAGTTGTTTCCGACCACGTCGGAGACGAAGAGGCCGAACGAGCAGGGCGTGTTCACGTCCATCCGCCGCATATGGTGCTGGGCAGCGACGGGCACGTCCCGGGGACCATAGTGCGTCAGGCAGCAGCGGAAGAAGGTGCGGCACGAGCCCGGGCAGGTCCCGCCGCAGCACTGCCCCTCGGCGTCCGTCCCGTCCGAGCTGTACCGGCTCAGGCGCAGCTGGAACTGGGCCGCGCCCCAGGACTAAGAAGGAGAGAGATGAAAGAAATTACATAAGCTCGATCATGCTGATAAAGGCATGGAAGCGCAGAAGGGGTTTAGGCGCAAACAACCAGCTCGCAGAACCACTTCGCCAGAATAAACCCTTTTTGACATTTCGAAAATGTTGCATAGACTATGTACGGCCCCCATTAGTTGGTCATGCGCTGTGAGCACCCGTTGGACACGAGCGCTTCGACAGCCTTCGGAGTGCACTCGGATCGAAACGCATTCCACGCGAGTGCTGCGTCAGTTCTCGGCGCGAACTCGGAACCAATGGGTTCACACCGGAAGCGATGAGCCCAACTAATGGTGGCTGCGCATAATCTATGCATAATTTCCCAATTTCGAAAAAGGTCTATTGGCATTGCGTGACTTGAGCTAACATGACAGGATCTCGTCACGTCGTTTTCCCGGCTAAATTTAGCGGAAAAATTAACGTCACGACAGTTGACATACTGTCTGTGTCTGACGTCATCGCGTCACGTGACTGTGTTGAAATGTTGCAATGCTGTGGAAGCATGTATCGGAAAATACAATTATCTCATTCACCAAGCTGACTTTTTTTTTATTCGCGACATGCTCGTTACCCCAGGACATTTAAAAAGCTAAAAAGCGCAACAAAACAAGCACAATAAAGACACAAAGACGACAGAACGGGCGCTAACTCGCAACTGATTTTATTAGAAAAAACACTGTCACTCTTATACACAAGATCGTATGCCAAACCTACACTGCAACCAATCACCACTCTCACAAGCAGCTATCTAGAGACATTACTTCTTTCTGGAGCAAAAAGAGAGCAGGCATGCTAACGCATTTGTCATCTTTCCTTTTGACATAAAACGCCTTTATAATGTCTCTCTCTGTCTTATCTTTTGATTTCTTTAAAAACTTTGTTTCAGCCAAAGGAGGCTTACAGTCAGCACATCGCCTGCAGTGGTCTGCCAGGTGTTCCCCCGCGTTGTTGCGCACAGAAAGATTATGCTCACGTGCCCTATCGTTAAAACAGCGGCCGGTTTGTCCAATATAAACTTTTCCACAGCTTAATGGAATCTCGTATACAACATTCGTCACACATTCAGTGTACTGTACAGCGTGCTTCTTAGAGCAGAGTGCATTTTTCTGCCGTGTAAGGATCGCATAGATTTTTGAGAGCTTGCTAGGGGCTGAGAAAACATTTACATCGTATCTACTACCTATCTTTTTAATGTTGTGAGACACTTTATGCCAATAAAGAATCACATGTACACGTCTTTTAACTGTATTTGTCTGGCTACCCCCTTGTAAGTTAGTTATTTTTTTTAATTTTTGAAGTAGGCTCTTACAGCAGCTCGAAATTAGGTTAGGTGGGTACCCTACGTTTTCTAACCTTTTTACTTGCTGAGCAAAACTGATGTCCATCTGATGTTTGCAACTTTTTGCAAGAGCTGCCTGAAGACATGTTAATGCGATACCTCTCTTGCCCAGTTTGGAATGTGCACCTTTGTAAGAAACAAGGCTTTTCTTAGAACGCGGGCTGTACTTCCAACAAACATGGTCGTCAGAAAACATGACCATAAGGTCCGAAAACCGAATTCAGTACAGCATGGGCATTTCCCATGTAAACTTAAATCCACCTGACGCTTCCTTAAAAACTTTAACGATCCGCGCAACAACCTCATCTAAACCCGAATTTCTGTCTAAAATTAAAATATAATCGTCAACATATGTGAAAACTTTAACTACATGCAAATCAGGTAGGCATTCCAAAATGCGCATGTCCAATGATGCTAAAAATATATAACATAAAATGGGGCAACCGACGAGCCAATACAAACACCAGATTTCTGTACAAAGAAACGCTCATTGTGACTGACGGCAATGGACTGGAGGTAAAAGACCAACAACTATAAAAAATGTTCGCTACTAACGCCCGCAGAACTTTGAAAGTTGAACTCTCGCGACTCATCTATTTTATCTCGAACATCTGGGAGTAACCCGTCGTGAGGCACAGAATAATAGAGATCCTCAACATCTACAGAGAAAGCCGATAGGGCATTTTTACACCCCTCTCTAAACACGTCAATCACTTCATCCGAGTTTCGTACAAGGAAAGGGTCCTCTAAAGCCAAGGTTGCTAGGTGGCGCTGTAGATAACCCGTCCTGTCGTCTTTTTGTCTTTATTGTCCTTGTTTTGTTGCGCTTTTTAATCTTTTAAATCAGTATGAACCAACTCCTACAAACACAAGTTTTGACCCCAGATCATTACGCATATGTTATACGTAGACTTGAACTGTACGTCTTGCAAGTAATCAAATTACTTGTTATCGATTACGTTTTAAAGTACTTTTGTATTCACTTGAATACATTTATTAGGAGGTAATTACAAGACTAATCTGATTAATTTTGAGCCACCAAGGAGTCCTCGAAACCAAGTCTCCGACAACAGGAAGGTTAACCAAAATTGGTAGATTAACAGGATAAGTAGTTTACGATTTGCTGATTCTAGTTCAATAAGGAAGAGAGCGAAAGATACCTTCTTCTGAATCGGCAGTAAGATTGGTCGTTTTGAAAATCTCAAATAATCGGAAAAGTAACGGTTAACTTCTCAAGTAACGGTTAATTATTTTATTCTCAAGTAACCAATACATTTGAACAATTTTGAACCAAAAGTAATTTTAAGTGTACCGATTTTTTTTTCGAGTAACGCGTACGAGATTGGGTTATAGACCGTTTTGACAAATGTGTACCAACTTGAAATATCGTCGCCTCCAATATGGTCTAAAACACTGTTTTGCAGTCCACACGCCCATAGAATACATTTAGGATGTAAGTGCGACCGTCCCCCATTCTCGTTTTGTCTAGCCTCTATTATTTTTTTTTTGTATTATTTGCCGGTTGAAATGTTTTATTATTTTTTGTCGCCCATAGCGGATATGGCTACCGGGTGGCTGGGGCAAGAGTAAGAAAAACAGGTATATACGTTGGACAAAGGAAAAAACGCATTTGAGTTTGAGACGGGTTTAATTTAATGGACCTATGCGTAAACAGGATATTTCGAGTTGTCAGTTGGAGACAGTTTTAAAGGCGCCAA
Organism: Ixodes scapularis; assembly: GCF_016920785.2. Classification (NCBI taxonomy): domain Eukaryota; kingdom Metazoa; phylum Arthropoda; class Arachnida; order Ixodida; family Ixodidae; genus Ixodes; species Ixodes scapularis. The sequence continues at coordinate 26,820,062 of NW_024609836.1, forward strand.
CATATTGATTACTTTTCATTTCTAAAAAAAAAAAATTAACCCGGGTGTCTGCGCTTCTAATCTAAAAAATTAATAAAAAAACGCATTTTTTTTATTTTTGCTGTTTTACCACCAGATACCTTTTCTTTCTTTTTTTTTAACTAAAGGCGTAGCAAAGTACGGCATGATGGCGGCAATATTACAATCACTCAAATTAGCTCATTTGTGCGTAAATCACCATCTTTCTTTCGAAGTGGGTCCATAAATTTGATGTCTTTGCTTTCAACGAACCGCCATCAATACTCACCTTGACATACTGACGCAGTTGTTGTCAGAAAACAAATAGTACCTATTTTCACTATACGGTTCGGAATATCGGGAAGCCAAAAGTAGTCACTAACACGTGTCAAAAGCAAACGCATCTCTCACCACAATAATATAGAATTAAAGGCACTTTGGACTCCGGGAGCCTGATCTCAGAAAATATTCCGGTAAACGCTTTACCAACTAACGCCTAGAACAACATATAGAAATAATATATACAATAAGAATGAAAGAAATCTGCCATGCTCCCAGAAGGCTTTCTCAACACAAGTTTGTTCCTTTAAGTCAAGAGTTGTTTCGTCCCAAGTACCACGTTTCTCTGCATGAAACTTTCACCAACAGAAACACGATTAAGAAATCTACACAAATGTCTCATCTGGAATTGTTCCTTGATTTTGGAAATCAGCGAGAAGAGTTCCCATTTTTAAATTCGGTAATAAAAAAGAGTCTTCTCAATTATAGATCAATTTCTCTTACATTCTCTTGCAGTCAACTCCTCGAACACATAGTGCAGGGGTGGCCAGGCCGACCCGGCCTAAGAGCCGCAAACGAAACCACGAAACTTCTAAAATCCACAGGGGGGTCAAGTTTAAATTTTGTTCAGAGTCTGACTGTACGTATCAGTGCACAAGGCTGTACGACAGTACGTAGGGAGGTACAAGGCTGCCACACCGCGAGCCGTTCTTCATTCTGCCTAAAATCCCTTCTTTTTTTCCTGACATTTCGTCTCTTATTGATCAACAGTTACTTAATGTATCCTTTGTCCGTTTTTTTAATTGGAGAGAGAAATGGCAAATGGATATTAAATTTGATAAGACTGTGATTATGAGATTTACGAATAAGAAATCTCCTTTAGTTTTTAGCTATGGCATCGATGACGTAATTTTAAATCAAGTTAAAGAATTTAAATATGTAAGTGTTTTCTTCACGTCCAACCTCAAGGAGGACAAGCACGTCGACTTCATTTGTTCTAACGCTCTTAAAAAATTTGGTTATATTAAACGTACCTTTAAGCGCTCTACCAAAGAGGTTAAACTTTGTGCTTATAAGACCCTTGTTGGGCTCATCTTAGAGTATTAATCTCTTGTTTGGGGTCCTTATTTTAAGGAAGACATTAATCTCATTGAATCTATCCAGGCCGAGGCCGTAAGGTTTACGTTGAGTAGGTATGATCGCAATTTCTGTTCTTCCTCGGCTTTGTCATCTCTGGGGCCTTTGTTTAGAAGGAGAACAATTGATAGAAATAAAACGTTACACAGAATTGTTAATCAGGACTGTGGATTTGAGCGAAGTAAATATATTTCAGTCCCTTCTAGTACACGCACCAGACGATCTCATTCATGAATTTTTTTTCCTTTATAGTCTCATACTAACGGCTTTATATATTCGTTTTTTCAAGGTAGTATTGAAATTTGGAATAATCCTGAAGTTCAAATACGTGCTCTTCCCTGTGGTGGTTTTATTAGCACGGTTCTGCCTATGACTTTCCACTAATTCGTGACGTAATCGTTTTACATTTCTCTTTTGTTCAAGGGCATATTGCATTGTTTGGCTGTTATTTTGTTTCTGTTTTTATCCCACTCCTGCAAAGACCTCATAGAGGTCGCCAGTATGTGTAAATAACTAAAAAAAAAATAGTCGGTGAAAGGTTAAGAGCTGAGTAGATGTTACTCCTCGAGAGCGGGCTTTCTGTCTTTGAGAACACTGCATTGCACTCAAAGAACAAGCACGGTCGAAGGCAACGAGCGCTTGCTGGAGGCGGAGTATAAACATCGTAATAATTGGAAACGAGTGTGTTGTTGAAGTGATGCGAATACTAGAAAAACAAAGAATGGCACAAACCATAAAACCGCCCCCCCCCCCCCCCCCCCCCCCGCCCTTTCCGAAAGCTTTCGACGTTCTCGAAGAAGGAAAGGAGAAAATTGTTAAAAAGGAAATGAAATTTACTATAAATATAAAAGTATGAAAAGCGCTGGCGTCGCGACGACGTATCAATAATCTACTTATCTCTGGTGCAAGGAATTCTACCTTTGTCATTGTCAGTTATAATGCAGAAATGTTGTTGACAGTCCCAAAGGGAAATTTACTATAAATATAAAAGTTTAAAAAACACTAGTGTCACGACCGGGAGTCAGTAATCTAGTCATTTTTGGTAGGACATCAACCTCTCTGTCTTTGTCAGTGATATTGAAGGTGAGGAAGTGTGTTGTTTTGACTGTCAATGGGGTGGTTTTATGGTTTGTGCCATTCTATGTTCTGTCGCTCAATGATAGAAGTCCTGTTTCCGTCTTCGTCCTCGATGTTTTATTCTTTCAAGTATTCGTATAAAAATAATGGTCATACAATTTTTTTTTTTTTTACTTAGATGCCAACAAAATTGCAAAATTCAATTTCGTGATTAAGTTTCCCTACGTGTTCCCGATCTCTTGTGTGAGGTGCTGTATATAGGTGGGCGGCAGAGAAGACCCGAGAGGAGAAAAACTTACCTCAAAACCGTCGGGTGCAGAACAAAGCTAATCCACAAATCTGTTAGCCGAGATATTACTCGAATGAAGCACGTTATTGAATGGCTAATGTCACGCGAATATTTTGCAGTCTATTAGCGGATAATTTTGTTTTTGTGCAAGTTATACCTATATGCACGTATTGGGTTGCACAACGGAAACAAATTGAAGATTTTCTTTAGAACAATGATCAAACAATAGCGTGAGAAAATGTTGGCTGAGATCTCAAAATACAAGGTGCGGTCAGTCCCCGGCTTGCAGACCGCTTTGCCCATACCGTCACAATTCTCCATTTATCTAGAAAAGGAAGCAGCACTTGTGTCCAATCTCTGGCATGCGGTGGCCTTTATGAGTGACGCAGAAAGATTCAGCTCTTAGGCCTTCTTATCTCGTAGGTGTTGGTCGGCGGCAGTACCCTCTCTTGGTGCAGCGCGGAGAGTTGGATGACACGCGTTTTCCTGGACGCGGGTTGCCCAAGCCCCCCGTTGAGGACTTGGCGCCGGGGTTAACCCGAAAAAACTTCGTGAGATATAGATATGGTTCTGCGTTTTCGGATAAATTTGAAACTCCGAAAAACATTGGCCGGTAAAATGATGATCGATTCGGATTTACCAGATAAACTCCGAATTTCGATGTGCCAATGTGCCCCCTTCCCTCCCCCCCCCCCCCCCCCCCAAAAAAAAAATAATAATAATAATAATTTAATAATGAGACGCTATTTTACAATTAGGTTTCTTTGCACAGGGTCAGTGCTGGGAAAATGCTACCAGGGCTATCTTTTAAATCCCGGACCATTGTCAAAAGGGGACTTACCGCTTATCTTGCCAAGGTTCACTCAGAACAACAGGCCATTGTACTTTCGGGTAACGACAAAAGCCACTGTTTTGGTTTCCAGTTTGAGCCATACTACTTGTGCTTTAGAGGAGGACGAGGTTATGTTATTGCGACAGTGAATACTATGGACCATAGAGATTGCATAAAACGGGGTAGAGGCACAGTTGGAACTGCTCTATTACGTACTTAACAACTCCACCTCGCGCGACCGCGAGATAGGTTGATAAAATAGGATGCAATGAATACGAGCTTCCCAGTGACTACCTCCAGTAATTTAATCATTTTGAGGTATGCACGTTTATCGAATCAACGCTTCTGTGCAACGTCTGTCGTGGGACAAATTAGTGTCGCCAGTGGCAATGACAGCAACGCCAAATCTAACTCAATAAATATTAATTGATAAAAGCGTGTTTCATTTCCTTTGTGTAGCGTACGTTTATACGCGGATAATATTTATTTATTTATTTATTTTTATAGGAGACACCGCGAAATTAAACTCCGAATTTCGAAAAATTAGGAATTAAATAAAAATAAACTCACTCCCGTAAACTCCGAATTTTGGGCATGATATAAACTCCGAAAAACACTCTCCGAATTTTACAAATATTACTCCAAAAATATGGAATTCTATATATGGGCTATATCACAAAAATATCGAGATGTCGGGCTATAAAAATAACCCAAATAACCCAAAACAAGGAAACTTTGTAGAAGTTGTTTGAAAGTGTTATGGAACACTGATGGCAAAATATATGTATAAAGTATCCCCCAAAAAATTACTAAATTTTTGTGTTCTTTTATTAAGAAAAGTATTACGCATTGCCGTCCGCTCATTTCCAGCTCACTTTTACCCCTAGAGGTTCGGACCAGAGGCCAAAGGTCTAACGCTAACCGATATCTTACTCAAAAGTATTAAATGATTTTCAGAAATTTTCAGTGGGAAAATGGCGGCCGACAGTTCTGGAATACGTAGAGCTATTTAATGCGATTTACCGAAAACGGGCAAAACTAAGCCCCGTTTCCCCAGTGAAAACTTTAGAACATCACATGCCTTTCAATAAAATAACGGTTAGTTTTGAAACTGTGGCATCTGGTTTGAACCTCTAGCGCTTCTTTTGGGGGAAAAATGGCCGTCCGGAGATGCATAGTTTGTTTATGCGGTAAAAAAAAACAGTCAAAACTTTTTTTAGACGTCACACTTTTTTTACAAAGAAAAAAAGACATTTGAAAATTATTAGTTTTCAGAACAAGAGCCGGAGCACCGGTACATCACCGCAGTTTTTAAAACTCGCAAAAAAAAAAACTTTAGACAGTAGTAATTTAGTTGAAAACGATTGCGTCCCCGCAACCAACACCATTGACGATCCACTTACTGTATTTTCACGCTCATCTGATTTGGATAGTTTTCTTTCCTACTCTTTCAAATCATGTATTTATTTTCTACTTGGCTGAAAAATACCATGTTTAAGGCTTAGAAATCCAAACACTTTGAAATTGCTTGAATCTTGGGTTTTAAATTACCCTAAAATAGCTAAATATCCAAACAGCCAACCACTTGATTTTCCCGCAAACTACAGAAATAAGTAGCCCAATTGGTCTATTTATAGCCCAACCTGTCAACCCTGCTTGGCGCTGTAGGAGCACTGTCTAATGTAAATAAGCAGAGTTTAATCTATTCTCATTTGACACAAATCTTCTAAATTGATAATGACCACCTTGTATCAAAATCGAGTTCAAGAAAGGCTTTTCTCCGAGTTCGTCGAGGGTCTAGAGAGCTTTTGTCCGGCACAAAAGTGGGTGAACTTACGGGAGCCTATAGGAGGTATTCACTGGACGCCATATTTGAGGGCGATGTTTAGAGCGCATGCTCAGAACGAGCTCATATTAATAGCCTGCTAAGACCGGCAACCTTGATGGTGCTAAATGCACGCTCCAAAAGGACTGCGGAAGCTCGCCGTCAACACGCGCTCAGCAGCATCGCACACGGATATGGCCGCCCAGTGAATACTCCCTATACAAGACGTCGCGCGCGCCCCGGCGAACGTTCCCCCGTACCCTGCTTTTGAGCGCGCCGCGCGCCTCGAACGCGCGGCGCCGCTATTCGCCGAATTCAGTTACGTGAGGAGCAGATTCCGCATGCCGTGCAGGAAAGCTGGCGCTTCGGGGGTGAACGCGCAAGTCTCGCTCCCGTAGGGAGCCTATACAGGAACTCTACCAGGCACCAGAGCTCTGCGAGGCACAGCAGTGGAGTGCCATCTACCGGCTTTTGCGGGTGCTATACACTCTAAAAAAAGCCCCTGCGTCAACTTTCCCGCACAACACTCAGAGAGCCAATCATCGCAACTTACGGAGGCGGCTCAGCGAATGACGATGCCGAAACATATGTTTAGACCAAAAAACGCAGTCTGAGTTGTGACATTAAGCGATGCAAAACGTCACGCTTGCATTTCTTAATGTCACCACCCAGACTGCGTTTTTTGGTCTAAACATATGTTTCAGCATCGTCATTCGCTGAGCTGCCTCAGTAAGCTGCGGTGATTGGATCTCAGAGTGTTGTGCGGGAAAGTTGACGCACGGGCTTTTTTTTTAGAGTGTAGTCCGCGGACTATATATAACTATTTATACATGTCAAAGGGGTGAAATTTTACGTGGAGCGTACTATCCACAGACGCGGACTATACAGGGATTTTTATATTTTGTTCAAACTCGTTTACTGGTTAAGAAACATTATAAATTTTGTTGAATGACATAATATGTTAGTGATTATCTCCGTTTCATGCATGTTTCTTTGTGAGGTAATAAAGCTTTACTGCGGGTAATAAACACTCCAAAAGTTTTACGAACTCTGCAAGAGTTTGTAAACTTGCGCTTATTGTGCATAGTTTACTGACAACGTCGTAGTCACTTCAAAAATTTTAAATAATCATGGCACTCTCAACAGAATTCACATGATTTTTTTTTTTTTTAAGTTTTGGTGGTAATATGAGTTACACGCGTAGCTCATATTAGCGCGGTATAGTTTCAATACCCCGAGGCAACTTTTGAGCACACTTTTGCTGGTGCTCGAAATACAAGTTGTCAATCATTCTTAACCGCAATTCAGCCTCTGCTTCCTACACTGTACTGCGTCATACTTTTATTCGAAACATATATTTTAAAAAAAATAGCCGTCTTTACTGCTACTTGAATGCCGCCTTAACTATACGTTTTTTGAGCTCGGCGGACATTCGAGAGGTGAAGAACCGTTGCAGTCTGGTGAGTCATTCAAAAAAATTGTTAATTAACTTCTTAATTAATGAAAATAGACCTATGGTTACAATTGAAAACTTGCTTAGCGTCATGGAAAACCATCAAGTCAATCATTTTTAGAAATACTTTGAGCACGTGGGAAGCGCAATAGCGCGCTAAAAGTATCACTCGTGGAGCAGGTACAGGGCAGGGGCTGAGCCGGAAAAATCGCACGGACGCCTTATCGCTCCGGTAGCCTCGCGGCTGCCTACACGAGTGGTAATTTTAGCGCACTTCTCGCGCGCTCAAAGTCTTTCTGAAAATTACTGATGTAGTCGCTTTATATGACGCTCAGAAAATTTTCAATTATAATCATATGATTATTTTTAATAGTTAGAAGGTGAATTCAGGAATTTTAGTTATGACTCACCAGACTGTTACACTTTTTCGCACCTCGAATGTCAGCCGAGCTAAAGAAGCATGCAGTGAAGACGGCATTCGGGCGTAGCACGAAAGACGCCTCTTTTTTAATCTGTTTCGATTAAGAATATTGAGTTTAGGAAACGCAGGGGGCGTGGCGAGGCCCGAATATTGTATTATCGCCCGACAGCCAATGGGGTTGGGGCATTAGCCGATAAGTGTGACAAAGGAATCGTGAGGCATGGAGCCTGAACATACAAACCGGCGCCCCATATCTCTTAAGGTGTCAGTTAAGATATCCAAACTAAAGCGCAAAGAAAAAATTTTGGTACTTGGATTTATGTCGTTCACGGATCATAAAGTACACCCAAAGCAAGACGCTTAAAAATGACGTCCAACCAAGCCATAGTTCTCGGGAGTTCCATCAAATGTAATCAGTGGACCTCGAAACAAGGTCTCTGGGCATGACTAGGTTTGACACTTTCTAATAACTATGGTTCCCCTTATCAAAAGAAATTTCTTTTGTGGAAAAAAATAAGAAATTACGTAACACGTCAAATAAACAAGCTTTAGAGACACCACTCACACATTATATTTACTAACAAAACGACTTCGTATAAAACGACGCAAAATATACCGGAATGGCCGTCTTTAAATACATTTTACGAATATATGATAAAAACGTAATTATCCAATGTCTTAAATAAGTTTATAATGCAGAAATACAGCTCATTATTTTCTAAATGTAGCAAAAAGTGCGTGTCCATATTTAAAAAAAAAACCTCCACTTTGTATTTTCTTTAAACTCTCCTTAAGCGCTTACAGTGACTCGAGCAAACCTGTGGCGGCCATACATTGAGTAACATATGAAGAGAGAAAAAAATGACTGCATCTCCACGTGGTGAATGATGTTGATTGAGGCGAAGCTCTGGTGGTGCTGATGATACTGATTTTATTGTTCATAGATAGTGCTGTTGGTGCTGATTTTTTTTTTTATTGCTCATAGGTGGCGCTTAGTTCCAGGTTGCGTTTCGACTTCATTGTTACTGCTTTATGGTCGGTGAAATGCAGAGCCAGTGGTTCTTCTAGCGGATCAGCTTGGATCCGCTAGAAGCCGTAAAACGCATCTCCACCCCTTAGGTCAACGGTCCACGTCAGAAAGAGAATGTGTGGTGTGGATCGTGGTTATATTCGCAGTTGAGCATTTGACCGCAACGCTCTCTCGTCTAGAAACGTTGAGACAATGCATGCAAAGTTTAACGCGATTATATACGCATTTGACCGCAGCGCCTTCTTCTGTATAGACGTTGAGCGGCAACATGTAACGTTTCATCCATGACATCCCCAGCTCTTGAGTTACTACCACATCTCAGAGCCCCCTACTCGTCCCGCAGTCGTGGCCGAGTGGTTAAGGCGATGGACTAGAAATCCATTGGGGTCTCCGCGCACAGGTTCGAATCCTGTCGACTGCGCAAACTTTTTTTTTCTTTTTATGTGAGCACGGACGCCTGCCGGACGGACGGACGGACGGACAGACGGACAAGGCTAGACCCTAAGGAGCTTCGCCCCTGAAAACGACAACGAACCTAACTTGTCTTCGTTATATGGGCTTTGCCGCACGACGTCGGCTCCAATGAGACATTTATTTTACGGCCGACAAAAACAGCACAGCGGTGCTGCTCTTTCGTATAGTATAGAAAGTCATGCTCTCCCTAGCTTAGTTACTTATATATTTGCGTTTGCTTGCATAGCCTGCTAACCCCCCCCCCCCCCCCCCCACCCCTTCTTTTTGCCCCATTCACTTCCACGTGCCATTCGCTCACAAAGGACTCTGGGCCGACGTCAATGCTGTCGGCAGTTGAGAAATGTACGCACAGCACGTGGTCGTGAATAAGGCCCTGACACCGAGGAAGGTCTAGCACCGCGAAAACAAGGCGAGGGAAGTAGTCTCATGAGAGTCGGTATCTCGGTGTTCAACACTGCGTGACGACAAACAAACCAGTTCACCTTTTCTAAGCATCCATGCGTGCCCCAGTGAATACAGATAGAAATTGATAACCACGAGGGTTTGGTTGTGGCGTGTTTCTATGTCAGTTGATACAGTGATGGTCCAGGTCATATTTTGCGTATTTCTGTAAAACATATACTATCTAAAAGTCAAGTCCTTGGGGCAAGCACTCGGGGTGTTTCAGAGTGTTTTGTACAAGGTGTTTCCCGAAACGCGGGCCGAATCGATCCCGTGAAAAGTACGCATTGCACAGTAAGAGTTGTAATATTGGTTCCTGTCAATTAAAAACATTTAGAAAACAAAAAAAAAAACATTGTTTTGATGTAATTAGGTTAATAATAACTTTTAGTGATTAACTTTATAAGTAATAAATTTAAAGATACCATTTCAATTACAAACATGGTGTTCATAATTGAAAACTATTAAATCCATCTTTATATTAAGATATAAGGCATGCGCAGCCTTTTACGGCGTGTCGTAAGATACACACTCGATTTGGACGTGTCTTGAAAGGGGATTTTAGGCGGCGACGCAAGGTACTACAAATATAAAGCTGAACTAGGCGCTTTAATATCTGGTTAAGGACACCGCATCGCAACGTTTTACACCCTGCGGTGGAGAAGCACCTCTGTGCGGCCTTTGTCGGTTCTGGAAATCGTCTCTTTGGAGTCGACGTCGTGCGGCAAAGCCCCTATAACAAAGACAAGCTAGCTCAATTTGAGTGAAGGGTTGTTGTCGTTTTTTTCTTTCTTAATGAGATTATATGTTACTTAATGCGCGTGTTCATATTTATAAAGCCTCCACTTTTTATTTTCTTTAAACTCTCCTTAACCGTTTATAGTGACTCAAACTAACCTGTGACGGCAATACATTGAGTAGTTCAAGTCACCTTAAAGGCCGGCGACCAGACTCAAGATTCTGCAAGGCAGAGGATCCTCTTTACCCTGGTGGAGGAGAAAACAGGCAACGGTGGACAGGAAAGAAGGGGGAGAGGAGTAAGCGGGGAAAAAGTGTCGAGCGCGAACTGGTCGTCGGTCTTTAAACGGATAAGGAGAGTTTGAAGAAAACAAAAAGTTGAGTTTTAATATATTTGCGTGCAAAAGATAGATAGATAGATAAATAGATAGCAAGTGGCCTGGGCGGCAGTGCACTGTCCAATAAGTGAATACAGAATATAAATGTATGCTTATCAAGTAATAAAATCAAACAAAAATGTCATCGTCTAAAAAGAAGGCATTATAGGTTTGTTGCAATCGTGTCATCAGACAGATTGATTGCATGTTAAAATAAAGTGCCTCGGTAGCTGGATGACCGCCCAGAGGGAACGCGGAATCTCAAGGCCATCAACAAGTCTTAACAGTCAATAGCATCAGGCACAACATGATGTAGAAAGTGTATATCTCTAGCAGTTCTTCTATCATGCAGAGTTAAAAGATTGAGGTCCACCAAAAGAAAGTTGTAGCCGTAAGAGCGGCGCCGGCCATTATATCTATCATATAAAATTCATATAAATCTACGCTGAACATTTTCAATTAAATTGCTGTCTGACGTCGCAATAGAGTTCCATATTACGGACGCGAACTCAAGACGCGGTCTAACAAGTGCACAGTACAAGGTTAACAGACACTCAGAAAAGCGAAACCTTTTCGTCAACCGCAAATTGGCGCCAAGGCAGCAGAGCCCATAACTAACAATACGAGAAACGTGTAAACGAAAATATAATTTCAAGTCTACAATTCTCTAAATGTGGCAATATTGTCAGATTTAGAGAAATAAGCTGCGCTCCCGCGTTAAAAACAGAACTACAATAATGGCTAACAATATTGTTTTGTATATTCGTAAAATGCATTTAAATATTATTATTCCGATGTATTTTGCGTCGTTATATATCAAGTAATTCGTTGGTGAATTATTCGTGTTAATCTCTAAAACGTGTCTATTTGACGTGTTTCGTAATATTTTGTATAGAAATGTTTTATTGTACTTTTAATTATGGTGGTGCAAACGTCTCAAGCATTTCTTAAGATAAGTATAGAAAATTACTACTATGTGCATAATTAGGTGTGAAATTGGCGGCTGTGCAAAGTACCACAGCGAAACCTTGTCAATTTCCACGCTTCAAGCTTGAGAATTTTATACCTCCGAAGGAACGTTAGCTAAGGCGTTTGCATACTGGTGAATGCTCCTCCCAAGAGCGGGGCTTTAACATATTTATTTTTTTACATAAATAGAAAAAAAAATATGACCTGGACCATTATTGCATTATCTGACGTGGAAATACCCCAAAATGACTTTTAAAAAAACGAGCTATATTTTTGGTTTGGTGAAATAATTAAAGTCTTCAATTCTCATTTGTCGTTTCACCGAAAGCTCAGGACTTGTCGCGAAGAGAATCTACTGTGAGGAAACATGGGATAGTTGTCTTGTAACGTCCCTTACTTAAACGGTGGTCTGCTTATTACTTGGAGACGCAAATAAAGCACTGTAAAAAAATGTATGTAAGTCACACAAAATTACTCACCCCATTGATCTGTAACAAGACGTGGATGGCACAGAGCAGCCAAGGTACAAGACCCAACCGTCTGGTGACCACACGAACCATAGTCGCGGCCGATCCAGAAGACCGCTCTCAGTGTCTGCGGAAAATCCAGGCACGGCTATTGCCAAACCACAGCCCTGACACCCAAAGGGTTTGCACGGTTCAGATCTCTTCTAGTTGCTCAACCGTGTAAAGTATCCGTCACAACTGATGCTCGGAAAAACAGGTGTTCAGGGTACTGCCTCGAAGATGATCTGCTGAGCCGAAGTTGCACAGTCCACGAAACGGGACACCTTCCGAGCAGCAACGACGTGTCTGGAGAGTTTTTAGGATCTTATCGGAGGACTGCAGTATGTCTGGGACGCAGTGTCGGGCGTGTCACACTTGGGCGACCGTCCGAAGCACGCAAAGACACCCTCGAATGCACCCGAGCGAAAGGACAAGGCGCGCCTTTTCGTATTCCAGGACCGGTGAACTGTCGGACTCGGCACAGAGCGATTTGATTCGGGGCAGCGTGATGGTCAGGAGCGAGATGCCGTTGCAAGAAGCCGGTCCGTTGCCGAAAGCGGCCGCAGCGGTGGCCAAGAGGGCAGCGAGGAGTCCTCCAGAAACGAGCGAGGAGGTTCCGCAAGTTCAAGTTCCTGCCGACGCCCTCTCCAACCGTGTTTGCGGTCCTCCTTCGACACTCCATCTTCCGTCTTGTGTCGGGAGAGAGAGACCGGGGGGACGGAAGAGGAGGAGGGATCCGACGGATCCTCAGCGGCAGCATGACCCGACAGCCGATGCGGGTCACCAGCAGAAGCTCGCTTCCTGCTCGTCTAGCCGACGAACGCCAGCAGCCGGCCAACAAACAATGGAGTTGGCGCGATGACCAGGCATGCGTGGGAACGGTCACCGCTGGTGCATCCTGCTATCGTGGCTCGCTGTGTGTCTGTGTGTGTCGAGTCATGGCTGGAGGGCCGTGCTGCGCTGGCGCGGTTCCTCATTCCACAGTCAGCGGGTTACCACTGGCGACACGCGGCGGCGTCGTGTAACTGGAGGGAGCTTAGGGACACCACATGTCGAGCTGCAGGTCCCGATGTCGTTTCCGTTGTTGCTGTTGCGGCAGTTGTTTCGATTACCGGTACTCAAAGGCGTAAATGACCGGTTTCTGTTGCACTGCGTGCGATGATCACTGGTATCGAGAGAGCGCATCGCCACTGATGGCGTCCCGAGTTGAGTCGAGGTTCGGGTGCCGTCAAGGTTGGATTCTTTCAAGCGTTGGCCCATTAAAAAAATCGGGACTTCCGTGTAAGAGAAACCTGAAATTATTGACGATTAAAGACTATAAATAAAACGCATTTTTATTTTTAATAGGAATACATTTTTGTGATATAACGGAATCATGGTTTATGTTTGGCTGAGAAACCTGCGTAGTGCTCGTGGACTGATGAATACACGTTTGTCATTGGCAGGTTCTCTCCGCTCTACCTTCTCTGCGGATGCCGTAACGCAAGAGCAGCCCCACCAAGGACGTGTCTCATCTCATCTTTATCTTGTTTGTTTGCGGCAGTAAAATCACAACTTACGAATCAAGGTTCCTCATCTAGTTATTCCGTATTCTTTCCACTAAGAGCTATATATAATTGCCGGCCATCCCACACTTATAACTATACGGTGCCGGGAAAGCGGCTCCGACTGGCATGTTTAGCGGCCTATCCCCCCCCCCCCGCCCCGCCCCCCCCCCCCCCCCCCCCCCCATGCATTGAAAGTAGTATCGAAGTGGCAACAAATCAGGTCTCAAAGGCCTTACGGTTAGATGTCTAAGTTTAGGCTAAAAGCACGAGTGAGCGCCAGTGTCGCTATCGGCGCGGCGTCCCAACTCCTGGTTGTAGAAGCTTCCATGGTCTGCCAAGCTGGAGAGTGACCTGCAGCACACCAGGCGTCTGCCACATCCACTACCGTCGCTGTTACACCACCAGGGTCGCAGCCCGTGACAACATGACAGTTTTGTGACGTCATCAGGCGGAAATCGGAACATTTCGTAGGACGAGGTAAACTGACTAGTCGGAGACGAGCTCCAGGTACCATATATACTTTTAACGCTTCCCAGAATCATGCACTGCAAAAAGAACTAAACTGCGAGGATAGGATTTCTGCTGCCCAGCGAAGCACTTCAAATTTTGTTAGTGTATAATGAAACATCAAAGGTTACACGATGCTCAGGGTGCGTGAAAGCCTGGGCAAACGACACGGACTCTCACGCTCACACGATGTGCTCGTCTAAAGTGCACACCGTCGTCGCGGTCACGCGGGTTCCTTGAAATAAGTTCCCGTGTCGGCGCAATAGCTCATGCGAAACCAAAGTTCACATATTGTAGACTCGCGTTGAATTACGAGTACCTTTTTCGCCGACACGCGGTATGCGTATCTGCATCCTCGTCAAAACTTCGAGTCGTACATTTTGGCGTATGTAAAACTGTGCAGATATAGAAGGCAGCAAACATGCAGCACGTTTTGCCTACTCTAGGAGGTGGTTAAAGCGACCCAATAACATCGTCTTCAGTTCCGCTACCGTCGGGTGCAGTGAACTTGAAAAGGTGCCCTCACCGTATCGCCATCCCCGCGTTGACACTTGGCGTCTCCAAGCGGCGTAATTGAACCCTGGACAGTCCCTTCACGATGACGGGAAAGGGGGGGGGGGGGGGGGGGCTTTGCATTTTACGACGTCCTGTTTGAACACGGCTCGGGGCACTGTGTCAACAGCTGTAATCGTGATTATCATAACCTGACCTATGTGCGCGCTAGAAACGTGTGAACGTCAACTTCCCGTGTATTAGTGTGCCGAGTTTATTCAAAGGCAACTTCGTGCCGAGGCTGGCGAACGTGCCCTACAGGAGTGACCCGCCGGCAGCGACAGGTCTATTGGCCCCCGGTTGGTGTTGGCAGGAGCCCGCCAACTCCGTGACCAAGTAATCTCAATGCATTGTTCGGTTTCCTTTTTTTTTTTTCGAGGGAGCAGTTATTGCTGTAGCGAGAAATGGATGGTTTACGATGACCTCGCGCAAATCGCTTTGTGTCATCCTGCGGTCAAATCGAAACAATCAATGCCTAGCACTGTTTCCCAAACCGGTCGCAAAACTGTTTCTTTATTGCGTCAGTGAACGGACGGTTGTATCAGAGCTGCTGGGGGCCTTATTTTTATTTATTTTTTTTTAACTCTGAGACACCTCGTGCTTCCAGGGCCGGTTTGCCGATGAATTCGGGTATCTATCTTCCGGCTTTTAAAACAGTCGCAAGAGGGATTTTAAGCGGCGTGACCGGCTGCGTTAGGGAGAAAACATCGATTCCTGCCGATTTGACACGAACTTTACGTGCCGCTACCGAAGTATAGACGTTTTTCGTTTCCTGTCGTTGTCAGTCATGTGAATTCGGTATCTGGTGTGCGGGACGAAAAAAAAATAATACATTTCATCCTGGAATATGCGAGACAATATAGGTGACGCAAAAACAAAAATGCGTGACAATCGCGCATTTTTCGGGAACACCATCGAGCGGCGTAGAGAGATCAAAACGGTGTTTTAACGCATACCAGAAGTGACGGCATTCAAGACGGCTGCGCCCTTGTGTGGAAAAGGTGTATAGCGAACGCTATTCATTTCAATTACATGTCGAGTCTGTTCATCCTCTTTCTGCGCGCAAAATTAGACTGGAAACGTGAGAGCGAGGATGAACCGTAATGCAGCCATTTGCCATGCTGCTACTACTACTACACTGCCACTACATACAATATTGTCACGAATGAAGGTGACGAAAAGCCGAACAGTGAACTGAAAATAAAGGTTTAATGGGCGAACTTCTGCCAAACAAAAAGAAGTAACGGAAGAGCGTCGAGGCAGCAGAAAAGCGGGCGGCGATTCGGCGGCACTACAGAGCGCTAGCGAGACTGAGACTGACTCGATAAGGTCGCGGGAGCCGCTTATCTACCCTGCGTCACTATCTCGAAAGTTCGGCAAAAAAGGTTCGAGCGTCGCGCGCTCGGGGCGAGGATGAACTGGCACTTTCGAGAATAACAAAGCAGAAGGAAAGTTACGTCTGCTGCGAGAATGACCGTCGTCAGTGCCGTCGTCCGTCGGGTTGTGGGGCAGCATGGCGTCGAGCATCGTCGTCACCTTTCTGCCGTGCACCAGATGAAAGGGTGTAATGCCGGTAGTTTCTTGAATCGCCGTGTTGTACGCAAACGTGACGTAGGGCAGCACTTCATCCCACGTCTTGTGTTCCACGTCAACGTAGATAGAAATCATGTCGGCGATGGTCTTGTTTAGTCGCTCCGTCAACCCGTTGGTCTGCGGGTGGTATGCCGTGGTCCGGCGGTGGTCGGTGTGGCTCAGGCGGAGTATCTCTTGTGTCAGTTGCGCCATGAACGAGGATCCTCGGTCCGTAATCAGGACTTGGGGAGCGCCGTGTCGGAGGACGATAGACTCCACGAAGAATTTGGCTACTTCCACGGCGGTCCCCGACGGGAGTGCTTTCGTCTCGGCGTACCTGGTGAGATAATCAGTTGCCACGATTATCCACCGGTTTCCCTGCGCCGACGGTGGGAAAGGTCCGAGAAGATCCATTCCAACCTGCTGGAATGGTGCAGTCGGGGGCGCGATCGGTTGCAAGAGACCTGCCGGCTTCGTCGGTGGTTTCTTACGTCGTTGACATTCGTGGCACGAACGGACGTAGAGGTGGACAGTCTTCGGAAGCTTGGGCCAATAGTATTTTTCTCGGATCCGTGCAAGAGTCCTACTGTAGCCAAGGTGACCAGATGTTGGGTCGTCGTGGCAGGCTTGGAAGATCTCTTCTCGAAGACTAGCAGGAATCACTAGCAGCCACGTCGAGTTGTTGTCCCCGAAGTTTTCTTTATAGAGGATACCTCTCCAGACGGCGAATCGTGGCAGGTCACGTGAGAAGGCTCGGGGAATCGTACCCCCTCGTCCCTCCAAGTGGTCGATCAATGCACGCAGCTCAGGATCGTCCCGCTGGAGCGCTGCCATGCCGTGAATGCTCACCGCGCCAAGAAAGTGGTCGTCGTCGTCGTCGTCGTCTTTGGCACATCCGGCAGCTGACTCGACAGGGGCTCTGGACAGGCAGTCGGCGTCGCTGTGTTTTCGGCCTGACTTGTAGACCACGGTTACGTTGTACTCTTGCAGTCGTAGGCTCCATCGAGCGAGGCGTCCCGATGGGTCCTTCAGGCTCGCTAACCAACACAGCGAATGGTGGTCGGTGACCACCCGAAAAGGAGTCCCGTACAGGTATGGGCGGAATTTCGTGATAGCCCAGACGACGGCCAGACATTCCTTCTCGGTCGTCGAGTAATTGCGTTCCGCGTTCGACAGCGTCCGGCTAGCGTATGCGATCACGCGCTCCGCACCGTCTTGTCGTTGGACCAGTACCGCTCCGAGTCCTGTATTACTGGCGTCCGTGTGGACCTCCGTTTCGGCTGATTGGTCGAAGTGGCCGAGAATCGGTGGTGACTGGAGCCGTCGCTTTAGTTCGTCGAATGCCTGTTGTTGTTCTTCACCCCAGTCGAAGTTCACGGCGTCCTTCGTAAGGTGCGTTAGCGGCGCAGAAAGCTTGGCGAAATCCTGAACGAATCGCCGGTAGTATGCGCAAAGCCCAAGGAATCTTCGGACGGCAGTTTTGTCGGTGGGCGGTGGAAAGGCCGCTACGGCGCGAGTCTTCTCAGGGTCAGGACTTACACCTTCGTTGCTCACCACGTGGCCCAGGAACTTCAGTTCGCCGTAGGCAAACCGGCACTTCGTCGGCTTGAGGGTGAGCCCTGCGGTCCTGATTGCCTCTAAAACGGCCCGAAGGCGTCGCAAATGCTCGTCGAAGTTGGCCGAGAATACCACGACGCCATCGAGGTAAACGAGACAGCTCTGCCACTTGAGGCCTGCCAGGACGGTGTCCATGACACGTTGGAACGTTGCCGGCGCCGTGCACAGTCCGAAGGGCATCACCTTGAACTCAAACAGTCCATCGGGCGTGACGAAGGCAGTCTTTTCTCGGTCCCGTTCGTCGACTTCGATCTGCCAGTAGCCACTCTTAAGGTCCATCGACGAAAAGTATCCGGAGTGGCGCAGCCGGTCCAGCGTGTCGTCGATGCGGGGGAGCGGATACACGTCTTTCTTCGTGACCGCGTTGAGCCGCCGGTAGTCAACGCAGAATCGAAGCGTTCCGTCTTTCTTCTTTACCAGCACGACTGGAGAGGCCCACGGGCTGCTTGAAGGCTGAATGATGTCGTCGTTGAGCATCTCCTGTACTTGTTCGTGAATGGCCTCTCGTTCCTTTGGGGAGACCCGGTACGGCGGCCGATGCACAGGGAGCGCGTCCTCGTTGGTAATGATGCGGTGTTTCGCAACTGTTGTCTGGTGCACCCTCGACGTCGTCGCAAAGCAGTCGCCGAACTCGGCGAGGAGGTCTCCGAGCTGTCGTCGTTCCGTGGCGCTGAGCTTGGGGTTAACGTCGAGCTGTGGCGGCACTGTACTGGACGGCTGACATGGCGAGGGCTCGTCGGAGATCGCGGCGATTTCGGCGTCGGCCTGGAGTTCCTCGACGTGTCCTATAGTGGCACCTTTCGTGAGATGCTGCGTCTCCGGTCGAAAGTTCGTCACGAGGACCACACAACGTCCATCCTGCAGCTCTGCTACGCCCCTTGCGACGCCTATTCCTCTTCCGAGAAGCAGTTGGACGTTGCCTTCCAGAAGGACTTTCCCGCTGGCAACTGCGTCGGTAACGACGGGCACAAGAACACTCGACCGTGGCGGCAGGTTCACGTGGTCCGCAATGACTCGGACGGCGGCTGGCGACGTTTTGGATTCCTCCGGAGGTAGCACGGGCTTTCGTAGCGTCAACCTGTTTGCTCCAAGGTCGATCACGGCACCGTACTCACAAAGGAAGTCCATGCCAAGGATGACGTCTCTCGAACAGTCTTTGAGGACGACGAATTTGACGGGGCAAGACTCTCCGTAGATGTCCACGCGCGCAGTACACCTTCCCACTGGTGTGATGAGATGTCCGCCGGCGGTTCGTATTTTCGGGCCATCCCACGGCGTCATCACTTTCCGAAGGCGGCGAGAGAGCTTCCCACTTAAAACGGAATAGTCTGCTCCGGTGTCGACGAGTGCCTTCGCGTCGTGGCCGTCGATGGTAACGTCGAGGTTATTCGACACCGTCACAGAAGCGTCGCTCCTATCCGTTTCGTCGCTAGTGTGGGAGCCCTCCGACGTTAGTGGAGGATATTGGCGTCGTTCGTCACCGGCAATACCACCTCCCGGTATTGCCGCACTCAGTTTTCCCGGCGAGGCAAGGGGGACAGGCTTTCTCGGCGGGACCGGCGGAAGGGCGATGGCGAGCGTCGGGGAGATGGTGAACGGAATCCTCGGCGGCGAGACGACTCAGGAGATGAAGAGCGGCGGAGGTAGTCTTCGATGTCCCGAGGTCGCTCTCCAAGACGTGGTCGAGGGTCGTTGGGCGCAAACCCTCGTAAGCCCAGCTGTCGGTAGGGGCATCGTCGGTAGATGTGGTCTGCTTCACCACAGTGGTAGCACAGGGGGCGTCGATCAGCCGTCCGCCACACGTCAGTCTTCCTGGGCGCCGGTTGTTCTCGCCGGACGCACTGAGGTCGGTCGTCGAGACGTCGGAGGTACGGCGGTGCTGGTGTGTCTCGTCGTTGCGGCGCAGGAGGTTGACGGGCAGGAACTGGCGGTCGTCGAGCCATGGCGGCGTAGCTCACCGTTGGTTGTTCCGGTGGTGGCAGGTCGACGGGAGCCTCCTGCTGGAAGGCTCGCTGCACCTCCTCCCGCACTACTTCCGCCATAGAAAGCGAGGCAGGGCGATCGGCAGTGGGCAGAACCTTCCTGATTTCTTCTCGTACGACGTCGCGGATTATATGCCGCAGGTGTTCCATGCCGATACTATTTACATCGGAGCGAGGTGGTGAGACAGCCAGAACCGTTGACACACCGGTGCGTCGTTGATAGTGCACAGCTCTGGCCAACAGCGCTCGCTCGATGTTGGTTGCCTCGGCCACGAAGCCATCTACCGTCGTCGGGGGGCTGCGGACAAGGCCACCGAAGATTTCACTCTTGACGCCCCTCATGAGGAAGCGCAACTTCTTCTCCTCGGTGGCTTGAGGGTCGGCGCGTATACAGAGTCGTAGCACGTCTTCAACGTAGCTTGTCACGCTTTCGTCGGGGGCTTGTGTCCGCGTCTGGAGCAGGTCCTCCGCATTCTGTCGCCGGTGTTGGTTCGAGAATGTTCGCCTCAACTCGGCAGCGCAGATATCCCACGATGTAAGCGAAGCCTCGTGGTTTTCGAACCAGTGCCTCGCGGTGCCTTCCAGCGAGAAGTAGAGGTTCTGGAGGCGCTGCTCGGCGTTCCATCCGTTGTGGCGGGCGACGCGCTCATAGTGAAGGATCCAGTCCTCGACGTCTTCATAGATTTCGCCATGGAAAGTTGTCGGCGATCGGGGGGCGACGGGCAGGAGAACGACGGGCGGAGCGGTCATCGTCGCGGTCTTCTTCTTTGATTTCCGCGGCGGGGGTCCGAGTTCAGGAGCTTGCTCTTGAAGACGGCGGCTGGCACGATGCTCTGAGTCTTCAACGGAAGGTCGTTGGGAAATGGGGCTTGTTGACCGAGTTCTTCTAGGGGTACGCTGCACGATTCTTTGCCGAACTTTCGAGATAGTGACGCAGGGTAGATAAGCGGCTCCCGCGACCTTGTCGAGTCAGTCTCAGTCTCGCTAGCGCTCTGTAGTGCCGCCGAATCGCCGCCCGCTTTTCTGCTGCCTCGACGCTCTTCCGTTACTTCTTTTTGTTTGGCACAAGTTCGCCCATTAAACCTTTATTTTCAGTTTACTCTTTGCTTTCTCGTCGCCTTAATTCGTGACAATATTGATCCGCAGACTCGTTCGATGCACACATTAATGTGTCACACGACGTACATTGTCCCGCTAAATTTAGCGGGGAAACTGAATGATTCAAGAGGTCACGTGACGTCGATTTCTTCCGTCAAATTTAGCGGGGAAACTGGATGCGAGTCTAGGTCGCGATACGCGAATGTTCCCGTTAAATCTAGCAGTTAACCGAATCGTGCAAAACCTAGGTCCCGTAATGTCAATTTCCCCCCCCCCCCCCCCCCCCCCCCAAATTTAGCGGAGAAACTGAATTGACGTTTCGGCCACAGAAGAGGTGCATTTTTTCCGATGAAGTTAAGCGGAGAAACGGAATGTACGTATATGGGTCACGTCCCGTCAATTTCCCCAACGCGCGTAAGATCACCTGACGTCAGGTGACGGCTTGTTACGTCACTTTCCCGTCAAATTTAGCTGGGAAACTGAATTGCTCTATAGGACACTTGACGTTCATTCTTTCGCTAAATTTAGCGGGGAAACCGAATTGGTTTGGATGTTCCGTGATTTCAGATCACGTTGACATAAATATTCCTGCTACATTTCACCGAGAAACTGAATCAGTGTATAGGTCTCGTGATATCAATTTTCTCGCTATATTTAGCGGAAAATGCACGGACGGGCGGGTGGAAGTACGGACGGACAATATTTTGGGAATGCGGGGGGGGGGGGGCCTTAAAAAGCTTTTTTGTTTTTTTGTTTTGTTTTAAAACGTGCTTCGAACAAATGCATGAACCGTGTCCATAGATTATTCTAATATCATATCTGCAACAAACAGCGTGTTTGCGTGTGTGTTTGATTTTTTACGATGTATGCGAGGTGGGTCTGCGGCTCTAGTTTCTTGTGCCGATCACGTGCCGATCACGTGGCATCAAGATCCCTCGTGTGGCTATTTTAACCGCCGGGAGGGACACCCTCGTTCCCCCAGCAAACCGGCCCTGGTGAGCAATTCCTACTTGGACACGCGTCAACTACTCATTTCTAACCTTTTACTTTTTTTTTTGAAAATATTCAACTAAATACAATATTAAAAACACAATATGTTTAAGAAGAAGCGAGAAGGATAAATAAGTCATGCTTGAGAAGGCAAAAAAAATTATTTTACGCCACCGTTGGCGGAAAACCTTAGGTGATTGTAGTCTTATGGGACTATGCCCTCATGACGAAGTTACACTGTAGCGACATAACGAAAACTGATGCCCACCCATCGATGACAAGTAACACAAATTGTCAACAGACAATGATTTTTTTTTCAACGCATGATTTTTGAACGATATTCCTTGGTAAATTCACGCCGTGTAACCTGACGTCAAGTGACTTGTACTCCACGCTAAATTTGCCTGAAAAATTGACGTCACGTAATCTAAACACCCAATGTGGTTTTCCTGATGAATTTAAGGGAGAACTTGACTTCTAGTGGCCTATAGACGAAGCTGCACTTTCCACGCTAAATTATGCGACATACTGACTTAACGACAGGTACCTGTGCATCAATTCTGTATCCCCGCTAAATTTAGCAACAAATTGGCATCATGCAACGAAGTCAGTTTCCCGGCTAATTCTAGGAACGAAGATGGCGTCACGTGAACTGTAAAGAAATTCTGTTTCCCCTCTAAATTTAAGGGAGAATTTAATAAAAGTATAAGTTCTTCACTATTCAAAACGGTCGTTTAGTGTCTTTTAAGCAATGTCCATGTTTGCCATCAAATGTTAGTACAAATCAGTAGAAATAATCTTAAAACAATTGAATTTTTTTACGTTAAATGTTACTAATATTATATATAGAAATAAGCTACGTTTCAGTATAATAAAACAAGACTACAATAATAGCGTAGCGCATCTTTTTATATATTCGTAAAATGCATTTAAGAATGCTCATTTTGATATTACGTCTTTCTATATGAAGTAGCTTGTTTGTAAAAAAACTTTCCGAATGTGCCTCTTCAACGTGTTTTCTTAACGTGCTAATATGACAATTTGGGCCAGTTGGTACATGATCGTAAACAGGTGCTGAAAAACACAAGGACAAGAACGTTTACGTCTCTTCTTGTCCTCGTGTTTTTCTGTCTAACTCTGTCTGTAATTAAGTAATCTATCGAAGATTACTTAACGTGTTTTGTATTTTTTTGTTTGCATTTATATATTTTAGTATAATTTTCAATATTCATCGTACATGTTATAAACTTTCATGAAATAAATGGAAAAAAATAGTACTACAACATGCACGCTTCGACGTGAAATTGACGGCTGTGCAAAGTACCATACGAAACCTTGGCAATCTTTACGCGTCGAGCTTCAAAATTTTATATTTCCGGAAGAAAATTACCTACCGCGTTTACATATAGCTGAATGCTTCTCCCGAGAACATGGGCATTCACAATTATTTTTACATAAATATAAAAATATGCCCCGGGACAATCATTGTAGGAACTGTCGTGAAAACAACCTGTTTTAACTTTAATTCGTCATCTCATCTGGTGCGCACGGTTCAGGAGGTACCGATGAGCGGATTTTCTGTAGTGCGTCAAATGTGAGCAACGAAGCAGAAAAACTTTGAAGGACATTTTATTAGGAGGCGCTGCTGATGGCGAGTGCACGCGGGTCAGACCAACAGAGCCTTTTCGAAATTTCGAAATTATGCATAGATTATGTGCGGCCGCCATTAGTTGGTCGTGCACTGTGAGCACGCACTGGACACCACCACTTCGTCAGCATTCGGTGTGTAATCGGATCGAAACACATTCCACAGGAGTGATGCGTCGGTGCTCGGCGCGAGCTCGGAAACAATCGCGGGCTTCACACCAAAAGCGATGAGACCAACTAATGGCGGCTGCGCATAATCTATGCCTCATTGAGTCGTTCTACAATTCCGGAAAGGGTCTAAACTATACCATTCAGGGGACAAGGCCTGCTCCCTGTCTTTTAGACGCTTTCTCTTTTAACGTGAAACGTTCTTTGGTTAGGTGTTCGGCATTTCGTGAAGCCCAAAAGTGAAGCCTGGATAAAAGCGTGGCCGCTAGGCTCGACACTGATTGGTTGACGGGTGGGAGAGGAGAAGTGAGGTACTGAGCGCTAACTGGTTAACGTGGAGGCCATCTGATCAGGAGTGGAATGAGGAGGAGGGAAGTAAGTAAGGGGGCGAGGTGGGAGAGGAGAAGTGGGTTAGAAGGATGTGGGAGATCACCATGGTTTATCATTTCAAGTGTACAGATGCCACGCGTAAAATTGCCTGATAAAGAGCGCCGTGAACGTAGGCGTCTTGCTAATAGGCTAGGCGTGCTGCTAAACGATGAAATAAACGTGTACGTTGCTAGAACGTTTCCCGTATGCAACACTATTGCCTAGGAATTTGCCATACATTGTTTCTGCTGCAAGACTAGTTCCTGAACTTTTTTTTAATCCCACGTCGTATGAAGTGCCACAAATGTTCGACCTTGCCGATTGATCTATCCTATACTCCATGGTGGTGATTTCAATGCCACACTTAAAAGCATGTTTTTGAAACTAATATATCTACCCTCTATTACGTTTCTAATAAAAACAAGACATGTGGCCAGTCTTAGGCAAGTTTCTTTCAAAAGTAACTTGTTAGAGTTACAGTTACTTTCAGAAAAAAGTGGCGAAGTTGCCGTGCAATGAAAAAATAACTCGTTACAGTTACAGTTACTTTTTGGTTACTTTTTATAACACAGCAAGCAAAACAAAAAAAAACTCGAAAGCGCCATTCTCCTCAAGGTTACTAAATAAACTACCAGAAACGTTCGCGTTTTACTTAAATTGTAACAACTGTAATATCCCTATAGATACCCAACCCCCGAAAGATGGGTTATTTTTATTTTTGGCAGGATTTGCTCTTTCACAACTACCGAAAGATAGCCCACTTATAATATTTGCAGGGCGCTGGCCAATAGTGACCTCGGCAGAAATGGTGTTACTTAGCCACACCGAGAGATAAGCGAGCATTGCTGACAGGGAAGGGTAGACGTTTTTTATTGATCGCTCCTCCCTAGAATCACAAGTTTCGCAAAATGCAAAATCTACAACTACCTTCTTTTCTTTCACTTTATTGATAGCACACCAAAATTGAACCCACCTCGTATTTTCACCCGATTGACTTTCGATTTTAGGTGGGCTATCTCACAGGATATTACTAAGCAGCAGTTGGCCTCTCGAAATAACTGTCTCAATGTTTCCCTCGTTTTGTGGCGAACGCATCCCTGCCCTTGCTCTACAAGCGCTCGACGGGCGCGCTGAATAGAAAGGCTTTGTCGTGACCCACGAACAGGTGTTTGACTGCCGGGTAGGCGCTGAGGCTACAAAGAGCTGTCGCCTCCTAGTTTAAATTTTTCTACCACTGCTCCTCACTGGCAGAGACAACGTTCGAGCAGAGCTGAAAACATTGAGTTCATGAAGTTCCTCAACATATTTTCCATTGTCCCCGGCAAGCCAGGAACAGATCCAGCGCAAACACCAGCAAGTTGTTTCTTGACTGTTGCCACCACGCCAGAGTAGGGTGGCTAATTAAGGTAAGGAGCATAAGCAATGCCCTGCGCAAGTATCCTTTAACAGATGAGCTGATTCAAAACCGATTTCGCAGGAAAACACAACCACATCAATAGTACTTCAAGGTATTAGGGTGTTGAAAGAATTCAATCCCAAAGTACAAAAGCGTGCGTAAAGTTAACTAGGTTCTTTTTTTTTCAACTCTATCACGTGGCCATATGCGGGTCGTGACTCCCGATAAACAACGTATTCACAAGTTGACGCAAAGCGAACATAACACTGGAAATGTCGGAACAGATGTTTTAGAAAGTGCAAGAAATTGCTAGATTTTAGTCATTCAATATCTTTTTCCTCACGACACTGAAACGTAACGACAAAATTAACATCGTTACTTTCGTCCTTTCTTAAAAAATTTAATAAAACTACAGATAGAAGTTACATTTTTTTTTAAATAGGAACTCGTTACAGTTAAGTTAGCAAAACAGTAACAAAGTAACCGTAATGCGTTCATGTAACGCGTTACTACCAAAGACTTCAAATGGCCCATATGAACCGTATCCGGCATTACCACATGGAAAACATCACTGATTATTTGCAGTTTTATAAACAAAAACAGCACAGATCAATTTGATACCTGACCTTGGTTTTTTACCGCGCTGTCTCTGCCACATGGCACATAAATGACCTCGTTTCATTACACATCTCTTTAATTATTTGCCAAAATCGCAATATCTTACTGAAACGGACGTGGTGCACACTAACCGATAATATTTGCGCGTTTCACGCGTAGAATTTGCGCAGGACATAGGGCAAATTAGTTCGAAGCTCATAAAATTATAAAAGTCGACTTATTTTAAATTATGAAGCTATAGAATATAAACTATAAATTATAATATTAGTAATTTATTTTACTTTTACCTAAATTTTATAAATTAAAATTATCACGTATAATGTCAGCGGCTTAAGTTTTTCAAGGGTATGTTTACGCGGTACGGGACGTGGGCAGTATGTGGACGCATACGTTTTCGTTAGTACGGTGGCATTTCGCAAACCCACTCAATATCATAAACGGCATTTATTTGTATTCGGAATATGTAGGTCTCTCGAAAACACAGGCCGTGTTCCAAAAATTTACTCGAACTTACTCCAGGGTAAGGGTTTTGCACCCTTGGCGTTCGTAAATCTAACCGCGTCCAGCGTTTTTCAATCTGTGCTGTCACGTGATACGATCCGCCGGAGTAACTCGGATTCATTTGGGTAAGATTTGGAACACAGCCTCGGAAAGAGAGAAAGGAAGCCGGGGTCGCAACGCCCTCCCACGTGATTTGTGACCAACGACGCGAATCCAGTAACTCAGTGTGTATAGGTATGCAACCAAGAAAATTAGGATTAAAAAAAAACTATAATTAACGACATCTTAAGAAAGGTTGTGCATGCCTCATGATGTTCACACTCCTTGCTGCGTGATTCGCTCTAGGATTCAGGGTTTAAATCATGATTTATATCACACCAGTGATATAAATCATATGATTTCAATCAAACCTTTTCCTGAAATATAATCCCGTGAATATTTTTTTTTACTTTTATTTTCCGTTTGTTTATTATGTGATGCTTTCTGCGTGCTTTTCTTTCGTATTTAAGTAAAAAAAACGCGGAAGAAAGATTTATGTCAGGCTGGACAAGACCAAAAAGGTGGTGCTCTCCGTTCGTTAGTTGGGGAACGTTGCAAGTAAATCAAAACCCAAAATAAAAATTAAACAAAGCTTTTTAGCCACCTAAAAAATTAGGCTGTTTTTGTTTTAGTGTATTTACATTTAAAGAAAAGTTGCTAGTTACGCTGTATTTAAGGCAACAGTAACTCTTTCTTCCGCGTTATTTTTGGTGATATTGGACAGACTGATCAAAGCTGCATGTTTAAAAATGCATCTAGATATACATAATCACTATTTTTTACCTGCAATATTAGAAATCAAATAGAACTAATGTATATTTAAAAAAACGGATTTAAATCAAAAAGGTCTGACTGAAATAAATCTGTTTTTTTTTTTTCGCATTTTTACCCTAGCTGGAAGGATTTACGCCTACTTCATTTGACAGAATGGCCCGTTACAAGACAAGATTTATAGACCGGTGTCTAAAATCCAAGCCACCCAGAGATTAAAAGGGGAAATACTAATCTCAAACGCAGGCTTTTGTGAACAGAAGGCATGCGTATAAAACAAGATTTTTCCTTGTTTTAGCACTACTGGCATCAGTGTTGCTCTTGGAGCTTCGTGACTACGCATTTCCGACGTTCTTGCGTTACGAAATGTGCGAAGGTTTCTATAAGAACGGAGATTTCCAAAAAGCGCGGTCCTCCTACTGTGTCGTGGTATCAGCATGAACAAACATGGCGGCGCCCATAGAACAGAGCAGACATTCGTCTATAAGAGAAGGTCCGCCTCCAGCATGTGCTTGTTTGCCTTCCACCGTGCTTTCGCTGCGTGCGCTCACAAAGTGTGAATGTGTTATGAAAGATGTTGCAAGATACTATGACATAAAAGAAAGTGCAATTTTTCCTCGTTTGAAATAGACGTCACTGAATTTCTTCAAGAGCAGGAACATCGTCGGTAGCGTGGCCGAGCGGTCTAAGGCGCTGGTTTAAGGCACCAGTCTCCTCGGAGGCGTGGGTTCGAATCCCACCGCTGCCACAATTTTAGACTCCATGTTTGCGTAAGCGCACTGCGCCTTTTCTTTTTCTTGTTTCATATGTTGGCAACGCGAGTGGGTTGTTCCCCAGCCTTTACTCTGCTGTGCGAGTGCCCGATCCTTACAGTACTCTATTTCCGGTTAAAAAGAGATACAAGCCACTCCCACAAAGTTCTCTGCTCGCCATGACTGGCGCTTCCCTCCTCTCCGCTCGCCTTGAAGCTTTCTCTACTTTTTTTAGCAGAAGGGCAGCCATCCGGATTGAATATTTTTCATGGACATTTCTAAATCGCAAGAAAAACAAACTATTTGTTATTCTTAGGAAGCTCCGGTGCATATATCTTAGAAGGTGTAAGCTTGAACCGATGTAAGACATATGCACCGCATTGTTTTAGTGCATCTTCCCGTCCCTTAAAGCGTACTTGTAGGTTAAGTACCTTTGTGTAACTTGTTATCACAGTGTTGAAACACTGTGACAACAGTGTCTGCAACACTTGTCTCATGAGTTTTGCCTCCGCTATCTGCCAATGTATGGGGGTCGGAGACTCCTCAAGCTGCCACCTGGCAGCTCCTTTCCTCGGTCCTTATCATCAGTGATGAAAAATAAACGTATTATTATTTTTATCATTAAATTGGTGATACAGCACGCAATAAACAAGGAGAGAAATGTCCATTGCAAAGTACAAGCGCTGGACTTAGACTAAACATTTAGTGAAGCTAGGTCTAACCAAGAAGAAAAGCAACACCACAACTCGTGTCAACACGTGCTCAAAAAGACAATTTGTTCCCAAAGTTTTGTGGCAGTCTTATCTGATATCTACCTAATCTTGAAAATTCAGTCGCTTTCAAAACTTTTCTGTTAGTCTTACTTGATATCTACCTGGTTCCAAAAACAGCATACTGTGTACAAATATTCTAATAAATTAGTTAACTAATTATCTTTTTAAACTAGTAACGCTAAAGTATAATATTGTTTGAATTTTTTTTTTAACCTTCTTTTACCGCAGAGTGTCTTATAGGGCTGGCATCTAACCGTTTTCGGTTTCGCAGTCCCGGAACGGAAGACAGTCACACGAGCCCCGGTGATCGGCATGGAACGCACATCTTCGCTGATCGGACACCAAGTATCCAACGCCACCGCAAAACTGGTCTCCGATCTGGTCCTCTCACCGGTTGCCCCGTAGGCGCACTACGGAAATTCTCCGTTGTACGTGGCCCATTTTCAGACATCACCTCTTGGCCACGTCACGTTGGCTGTTCTCCGAATCTTAGCTCGAGTGCGTCCGAGTTGCTCCCGCGGGGGATCAAACATTAAAAACGGCACTCGACTCCCCGACGTCAAGCCCCTGCGGGGTCGCTGCTGTCGGCACTGCTGCGCATGCGCACAACTCACTCGAATCTGGTTTCTGCGCCCGCGCGGTGCCTACACCCGGTGGTGCGGGCAAACGTGCGCTTGTATGTAAACAGTGTGTCGCATTCTTGGTTTCACTCACTGATCTCTATGACAATTGCTGGATCGCGTTTGCCCGCTCCGCGATTGCGGTCACTGGCGGCCATCTTTAGGTAGAGTTATATCACCTCTAGCCAATGTAAGCTGCTGCAGCCGCTATCATTCATCCATGGCAGATAGCGTTTTGGCAGGTGGGTTGGCAGGCTGCGGTCAAAATAGCGTGGGTGATATTGCGTGCTTGATTAAAATTATTTGACGAAACATGTTTTTGAAACCCGGCGTGAACAGTAGTTCGGTTTCTGAGGACCTGGTAAAAGTTTCACGAAATCGAAGCACCGGGAGAAAAGCAGCACAGCACGTATCGAAAGTCGCATCGAAAGAAGCATCGAAAGCAGACGACGGTAGGGAGTCTGCTTTTGATGCGAGCTGCGCTGCTTTCCGCTGGTGCTGCGCTTTCGTAGAACTTTTTCCGGGTCCTCAAAGATGAGGCTACTGTTCACGCCGGGTTTCAAGAATCTGCTTCGTCGAACAACTTCAATCAAGCACGAAATGTCACCCACGGTACAGTGTACTAGATCTACGGCTATTTTTATGGCAGCCTGCCGCCATTGCGCTGTCCGCCATATTACTATGATGGCTGGAGATGATATAACTCTACCTAAAGATGGCCGCCAGTGACCGCATTCCGGTCCATAGGAGGAGCTGGCCAAACGCGATCCAGCAAATAGACATAGAGATCAGTGGTTTCACTCGAAGTCCCACTTTAAAGCCGATGCCACGATGTGAAAAGTGCATCGTCACGGTACTCGTCGTTTTTGTGCCTCTGCTATAACAGGCTACACCGATCGTGAACAGTGAACGCGCCGTGAGACTGTAGTTCTTTTTTTATTTTGTTTTTCTGCGCGTGTCGTCAGTTTAGCCGGTCACGGGAAACCCGCCAAAAAAAAGAAAAACGATTGCGCCGGGTTTCGCGGGAGAAAGAGAGCGACAGGAAAGCAGAGAAGGAAAGCATGGCGACAGATTAAGCGTGTTTACTATCCCCGCGACGAGTTGAAGTAGTTCCAGTTCAATTGTTACATTGTTGTTGTTTTTTGTTTTAGCTTTTTTGTTCCACAAAGCACGACGCCGGTGTTTTTGTGCGAGATTAGGCTCGAAAGTGATGTTTTTCGCTGCTTTGCGTTTGTTAAAGCCACTAAGAATTCCATGCAGCGCTAAGCATCTAGGATGGCACTGTAGGTGTACAACTATCGTGAGTACAGAAGACAAGGTAGCGTGGCCGAGCGGTCTAAGGCGCTGGTTTAAGGCACCAGTCTCTTCGGAGGCGTGGGTTCGAATCCCACCGCTGCCACATGTTTTGTCTTTCGCCCCACTCTGTGACAGTGCTTTTACACCACTCTTGATGGGTGTTGTGAAAGCAGGTCACGACACAACCATCTGGCTTTCACTGTTGGCAGTAATGAAATTGCTGCACACCATCAAAGGTGGCAGTAAGGAAATTGCAATAACTAAGCTGTCCTTTTGAAGCAATAAATATTTTGGTGGAGGCAATTTAATATTCTAAGGAATTACCCTGGGCGTCTGAATCAAATAGGAAAATTACCTAAGAACACATCATCATTAACTTCCACTAGCCTCCGTGCATCACATTCACTTACACTACGAGTCGTCAGGCCTCCGCATATTGTAAATAATAAATTGTAAAAAATAAAAATTTTAGCCTATTTATTTTGGTGAAGATGGAACAGCAGCGGAGCTGTACTAATTGCCACCGTCGCTCATAGATGGTGGTAGCTTTCTAGAGGGTTGTGTCAAGGTTCGTTTGTCAACGGACACAAAACTGGCCAAACTATCCCTTAAGTGACCTTCACTATGAGTTATTGGGTCACCGCACACCGTATATATTGTTTTTCTTTGTAGTGAATCTCGATCGAAGGACTGCTGACACAGCAGACCAGGTTTTGTTCGATAGCTAATGCCTGAGCGTTTCTTGTGCGTGCGAATTTTTGTTCTTTGCAAGAATGCTGACGCTGATAAGGGCCGGACCACACTCACATGCATTGCAGTTGGCTGACCGGCGTTCTGCTGATGGGGAGACTCGTCGCCCATTGAGGCAGACTAATTTCTAGGCTGTATAAACATACACACAACCCATTTTTTTTTTTTTTTTTATCTTCAACGCCGCTGCACGTTCTCTTGTTCTATCATTTACATCGCCCCGTTTCTTGCGTCCGGATGTCCTGATTCTGCAGAATTTATTTTTTTTTTTTTCAAGCGGCGGCAAATGAACTTGTACTCTATAGGGCACCGTCACTTTCGCGACTCAGCGGCAGTCCAGAAAGTGTTCATTGTGCAGTTCTTTCTCGATCACTTACAGTTTCGATGGTAACAAAGATAAAACCGAAACGAAGCTTGCACCCACATAGACCCCTCGATAAAATGATATACGTATTTCCCCCGTAAGGCCCGGGAACTATACAGATCTAAAAGTTGAACTTTGACCCTGTGAGGGTTATCTACAGGTGCTGACTATACATATTTTTCTAGATCGTTCGTTGTTACAAGGTGTAAAAGTATATTAACGGTGATTTATCTATGATACAAGCTCTTTTGTGAGCGAATACAGCAGGCATTTGTCATTGTGTGATGCGTATAATTTTTACGTTCAGATTAGGCACTAATTCCGGACTATGCACCGCAAACAGACTATCTAAGGATTTTTTTCAGCTGAAATCGGTTTCCCCGGACTATACACCGGGTGCGGACTATAATCCAGAAAATACGGTACACCAAATGGCTTTAGAGCCAATTGAGTGCCGCCTACAGATTGCCTGAATCTGAGTTAAAATTAACGCTTACGTAGCTCTTTTGTTTGATTCCTGCGTACGATATCGTACTAACCCCTCAAATGTCTAGGCCTTGAATCATCAGGTTAGGAGCAGCTTCAACGTCTTTCTTCATCATTCACCAGAAGGCCGCATTTGTAGGGCACAGACGCCATTCCTCAGATGATGATAAAGACTCCCTAGCAGCAATCTTGGGTAAGTTACTTTTAAAAAGTAATTCGTTACAGTTACAGTTACTTTCAGAAAAAAGTAGCGAAGTTACCGTTACAGTTACCACAACAAAAGAGTAACTCGTTACAGTTACAGTTACTTTTGAAAAATAACGACGTTACTTTTCTATAACACAAAAAATTAGAAAAACTAGAAAACGCCCCTCACGACGTTTTATGCATAAAATTAAAAAAGTACTCTTTTTAATTCATATTGTAACTTAGCGACAGTTGCTTCTCGAAGTTAGTGTTTTAAAGTTTCCACGCCAGAGTAGTGGCGCAAATCAAAATGCGAAACATGCGCAGTGCGGAGTAGTGGCGCTAATCAAAATACGAGACATGCGCAGTGCCCTCCACGTGTATTGTTGTTTCACGGTTGATTCACTCCTCCTCATAAGAATACGCAGCACAAGTGCATTTACAAATGCGTTTCTTTTTAAAATATCTGCAATAAAGAGCTCCCAGTGTCCGAACTGCAACGATGAAGAAAACATTTGCCACATCCTCTTCAACTGCGAAGGGTATAGCGATCCACGTCACCGGTTCGTCACTGAGCTCGCCAGAATTGGTCTTCGTGATCCAGACGACGAAGACATCATCTATGCAAGTGGTTCAGCCCGTCGCCGCCAAATAATACAACACCTTCTACTGGATTTCCTCGACGAATCCGGTGTCGCAAACCGCCTGTGAATTAACTCGACATTAACTCTCAGCGCGTTCACATCTTTATTTTATTTTTCTCTATTTTCCTTGCCCCTTTCCTTCATCCCCCTTTTTTTCCTTTCTCTCTAATTTCTTTCATGGGGAACCAGTTCAGCATTCCCGCTAGAAAATCCTCCCCTACCTCTCTCGCGTCACCTCTCTCTCTCTCTCTCTCTCTCTCTCTCTCTCTCTCTCTCTCTCTCTCTCGCTCTCACCCGATTAAAAAGCGTTTGCACAGAAAAAAGGAAAACCACAACAAAGACAGTGCTTCAAGACACTAAGGTGTTCAGTCACAAAGTACAAGCGCGTGCGTAAAGATAACTAGATATTTTTTCATAAAATCTACACGTGGCTATATTCGGGTCGTGAATCCCGAGAAAGAACGTATTCACAACTTTGTGCAAGGCCAACTTGACACTCAAAATGTCGGGATAGACGATTTGGAAAGTGCAAAGAATGGCTAAAATGCACTCGTTCAGTGATATATTATATATAAAACACTAGAAAGTAACGACAAAAGTAACGTCGTTGCTTTCATCGGTACCTCAGAAAAAAGTAATAGAACTACAGTTACAAGTTACATTTTTAAAAAGTAACTCGTTACAGTTACAAGTTACCAAAAAAGTAACGAAGTTACAGTATCGAATACGAAGTTTCGATTCATCCCAGTTCTGAAAGAGTTCAGACCCAGATCCTCAAAACCTTGCACCGGCTCCGAAGTTAGTTCAGCGTCCGAGAAAGAAGCGGACAATGAAAGCAGATGACGAGAGCAGACGACACTCCTCGTCTGTCTCTGCTCGCAGTGCCATTTCTCCGAGCTTTAGCTTGCTCAAATGTCTGCGATATTTGATGCCAATACAGAGGTCACATTTCCTCTCATTGATCAGAATAGGGTACCCATGTTGGATGCGTAAGCGAGGCCTTAACGGCCGGTATAAGTTTGGCTTGAATGCAATATTCTGAAGGCATCTTGCACATACTCACGTAGCTTGGACTCCCTGTGGTGAGCGCTGAAAGATTGAGGCAAGTCAAGTGTTTCTTTTTGGTGCTACGTAATTATTTGCTGTACTGATATTCTTGTTAAAAGACACGGTGGAGAAATTGTACTCGTAATAGCCCCGCCTTTGGCATTCCTTGAACTTACGAGTCCGCAACATCGCAGACGTCTACGGTTGAGGGTGACCATAGAGTTATTATAATGTACGCTAGAGGTTCAGCTGGCACTAGTGTCTATGCGACTTCCGTGACGCAAATTGAAGCAGACAGCAACCAGTCTACTTTTCCAGTCTTCCTGTGTATTCCTATGGGGAAGCGCGCGTGCATTTTGTCTCTTCGCCGGAAAATAACACGAATAACTTTTCTTATTTCAGTTGTACCGGATAGTATGTACCTTTATTGATATGGTGAATGTGTAATTGCTTTAGTTAGCGCATTTTTCTTCATCAGTGACCGATGTTTAACTTCGCTACATTTCAGTAAAAAACGTGTGTTCCGCAGCAGGTGTGTAGAAACAAGCGACGATTCGAAGCAAAATTACAATCGAAAGGAATGTAGAGTGTGTTCAAGGCTCGCCAGCAATCCGGTGACGCTTATATATTGATAATATGCCAGTCCTGTCACTATATAAAAATGACCCCGTCGTGCATGAGCGGATAAAAACATTCAAAACGTAGAGAATAAAGTCCGTGGGCTATAAAAGTTGTCTGTTCGTATTGTTTTCTCTGCCGGGAAGCTTTTATCGGGCACTTGTTCTCAAAGATTTCGAGCGTGCGAGTGATATTTTGAACGTAGAACGAGCAGCTTCGCTCAGAGCAGAAAGAATAAAACGGTACTTACTTATTTAAAATAGGAATAGATTACGTGCCTTCAATTAATTTTGATCGTATATGCACGTGTAGTTACTGATCCGGTGTTACTGCGTAGTTCTTGCCGTCTTTCTTAATTTCCAGATCTTCTTCGTTCGTTTGGCAAGTATATCCCCCACGCTGAAAAGCGCCGACGTCGTGTTCGCGCTAACAGTGTCCGACAGTGCACATAAATACACGTACGAAGCTGTTTTAGCACCATTTTTAATGCGATGAATTTGAAAGAAAAACACCGTAACTGACCAATTATTTCGTCGGCCTGATTGAGAAATGTACCAAGCTACCTAGTACGTATGAATTATTCGGGATATTTGCTCTTATGATCGAGCGCAGAGAGAAAATGCACTCACTTTTTCCCATAGAAATGCATTACCGGAAGTCAATTTTCGACTGGTTGCTGTCTGCTTCAATTTGCGTCAGCACACTAGCGCCACTTGAACCTCTAGCGTACATTATAATAACTCTATGAGGGTGACCACCGTCCCGCGACTCGCGGGCTGTCCCGCATTGAGGGCTTGTGTCCCGCGTCCCGCAAGAAATTCCCAAATCTTCAAAATGTCCCGCATTTCATACTGTAGTAAAGTTCACTCTGCAACTTATGGCGCTGCCGAACAATGGGGCACGATGAAGCCCGGAGGTCGCTGGTAATCGTGTGAACCGTAATGGTACACCATTTTCTATCCAAGCATTGCGAGAAGTGACCGTCGTTCTTGAAGGAAAGCCGACACGCATGCTCCGTTGTGCCTTTCCCCTTGGTGGCAAAATATTCTAAGAAAGATTGCTTGCCAAAAGTTTCAATATAAAATATTGTAATTATTTTCAAATCGCTCTGTCAATGCAAACGGGTTGCTGTGGATTTTTGTTTTTGGGGACACAGCCACACAAGGCAAAAAGCCTGCAACTCGCAACGGTCGAAAAAGAACATAATGTTAAAACTTTGTGTGTGGCTTTGTTGATAAAAGTAAGCGTTCACAGGAAACAATAACCCGAAAGAGATTTAATGTTTCTTATTTTATCTGATGCATTGAGTTCTGCTACAGTCGATTTTTATGTTTTCAACTTCGACACATTTAATAACATATTTGCCTTAATATATATATTACTTTTAGTAAAAATTAATTGAGCTTAATTGCTGCGATACAATTAGCAGGTGTATAAACCGCACATGATGTCAAATGTATTAACAAAGCCTCGGTTTGTGGTGTGTGTGTTAATAAATTTCCTCTACCCCCCCCCCCCCCCCCCGTGTCCCGCATTTCGCTAGCAGAAAGGTGGTCACCCTCGGTTTGGTGCATTGGCACTCGCGTGTCCATGTAGCTGAGCATAATATATGGCAAGTTTTGTCCGCTGTTATTTGTGGCCACCCACTAACGGGACCTGGGTAAAAAGCGCCGAGAATTAGCATTGATTTTTTACTTACACGTGGATCTTGAAAGTCCGATACGTTTCAACTTATCGTCAAAGCGTCGGTCGATAACTGCTTTGACTAAGGCGACGCTCACGTCCCGCCTTCGTCTTCGAAGACTGCTGCATGCCAGCAGCTTCCGACGCGAAATCATCATTATTTCGTGAACCTATCATAATAATGCGAAACTTGAGACACTTTGAATTAATCTACTATTTCCAAATGAATGCAAATTCTATCGTGGCGTACGTAGTAGAAGGACCTAAATGCTTATGGGAACGATAGAAAGCGGAAAAGAGCCGTTAAGAGTGAACAGGGAATTCCATATTGTGTTGAAAACGTTTTCAATAAGAAACAATCAGCGCGCGAATGATCCTATCAAACCGCGAAGAATTAAATGTGGCTTAGAGAAACAAAAGCTAACAGGCGTAGATGACACCCTACGCTTCCGCTCCGGAAGTCCATCACAGCGCCAGTCCAAACGCGGTGGCTGCACTTGCTCTGCGCCGTCGCTTCACGACTCCCGCACTCCTCTAAACTCGGTCTGAACTAGTTTAGAACTTTCTGACTGAATCAAACAATCTTTATGGGTTCAAGCACCAAGATAGTTGAGGTGTCACTACTTTGAAGCATTATAGCGTAATTGGTTGCTCTTGCGTGCGCTAGCTCACACGGCCACCGATTTCTTCATCGGAAAGGGTCTATTATTCAAAGCTTATCAACATGATGTGTTTAAGTGGATGAGGAGGAAGACTAGACCGAAGGGGGAAGGTGAAATATTAAAGAATAGCTCAAAGTCAGCTTTGTGTGGATGTGTCCTGCCCAGGGTGTAAGATAGACAGGTGGGGAAACGGCCCATAGAAGCCTACCGCAGCGCCGTGACCGGATTGTGTACTCGTCTGCTTGCGGGTACCCCCGACTTGCGACAGATGGCGCTGCGGCGAGAGGAAAAAAGTCGGAATCGGATTTCCGTGGAACTCTATGGGAGAGTGCGCAAAACAAACCGAGAGCACGACAGTCTTTCATTAAAAATCCTCAAAAAAAACATCTCCGTCAGTTTAGCCGGTCGCCATCGGTCACCCACCCGGAGTGAGAGTTCGCGGTGCTCCACATAGATGGCGCTACAGAAAAAGAGAAAACCCAGGGGGACACAATGCGGTCACTCATTTGGCTCTCGTTTCCCCACCTGTCTATCTTACACCCTGGTCCTGCCTCTGTGCAATCGTGTAGTGTTGATGATGTTTCCTCACCATCAACGTATTTACAAATGTAACTCTGTCGCAGGAAATTGCGACTGCCATGTACTACGAAACGTTTTGTAAACGATTCTGAAATGAAAACTGAAATAAATGTATCACGTTCATAAACTAGTTTAACATGATCAACGAAATCTGTTATGACAATCGCACGTTTGTATTTCGAACGGATGGCTACATTTTTTTGTTCCAAACGGCCGATTCCAGCGAGCGCTCGAAGGGCAGCCATCATAGAGCGCGATGCGTCTCGGGAGATCCGGCGCCTCCAGCACGCTTGTGACGTCATGTTTACCTTCACGGGCAAGGGTACAGGAAGGCTGCCGTGTTTGTGAGCTTCGCCACTTGGTGGCGTCAAGACTTTACAACATGGCCGTTCGAAATGCCCGCTGCCCACTCCCACGTACGAGTTGAGTAGGCGCGGGAGAAATGGGAAATTCGGTTCTCCCAAATTTGACAGGTCACGCGTGCACGCAGCTTGCTGCCTTACTTCAGCGGAACGGTGCTGCTTTTACGATTAGTTTGACGTAACGACGTTCGGTTTATTCGCTTTAAATAATGTATTGATGGCCAGAAGGTATTTGACGTAGTGGCCAGAACGTATTTGGCATTTCAACAATAAAATAGGCACCAGAATATTTCTCCAGTTCCCCTTTAAGCTATGTGAAATATGGATTTCAAATTAGGTCGCCAAAGCAGAGTGCAGTCGTAATTCATTATCTCGACCACAGTGTGAACATATCGTAAAAATACCCTTTTACGCCTAGATGAAACGCTCGGCTAAACTGAGCGCCCGAAAATACAATCTTATTTCTAGACAAACTTCGATGCTTCAGATAAACGGAGATATCCAGACGAAATTAAAACTGACCCAAATTCAAAACTCTAGTCAGTCAAAGAAACTGACACCCAGTTATTTCATGCAGAAGCAGTGCTACCAGGCGTTCGACGTCACGTTTCGTTGAAGACAATGCTACCTAATGGTTGAGTTGGTTTAGGCTCACATAATTTGAACCGTAGACGTACGGACGAAAAAAAAGAGACAAACACACATACACACCTCAAATGGAGCTGAATAAATGGTATCGGCACACCTTCATTTTATAACATAGGTACAATTAGAACTGTCATTGACAAATGAAATAATTTAAAAAAGCAACCTACCTGACCCCACGCAGAAATCATCATTTTAAGGCGCGCCAATTCAGGTGTAAAATTATCATTTTCCAGTACACATTTATACCGCGAACAGTACACGAACTGAATAATTTACCACCTGAAGTTGACTCTAGAGCTCCTTCGTTTTTCTGTATTGTCTTGCAGAAGTTGTTGCTAGAATAATTATTGCCTTGGTCCCCTAATGGTGCCCGATTTATTCATTTTTACTGTATTGAAATGGATGTACAATGTGATTTCTATGTCAATTTTTCTGCGTCACTAAATTTCAGTTTATATCTTTGTATTTTTATGCGTCTGTCTCTCTATTGTATCGCATTATTCCTTTACAATAATGATCACAATCGGGTGATCTTGGTACTTGAATAAATAAATAAAATAAAAAAGATACCCTCACTCAACCTTCACCAATTTTGCAGACGTTCATGCAGCCACAATCTTCCATCGCCACGCTTTCCATATCACAATCAATTATAGTGTACCATTGGTTGTGATATAGTCTTTCAGACAACCTTCACAGAAGATCAGGGTTTCCAGGTTAGGATACAAATAGCCCAATTGGGTTCATTATTTTTGTAATTAGCGAAAAAATGTGGTAGTTGGCTATTCGGCTATTTTCGGCTTATTTCATACCCGCAAAAAACGTGGTACTTTTTAGCAAGGCAGAAAAGAAAGATCAACTTGCGAGAGTTGAAAGGAAAGTATCCAAATCACAGGCGTGAAAATACATTTAGTTGGCCCTCAGTGGTGTTGCTCGTGGAGAAGTCATCAGTTTTACCTGAAGTACTGCCGTCTGAAGTTGTTGTCTTTTTGTTTTATTTTTGTCCCGTTTTAACCGCTGAGATGTACCCCTGCTATGGCATTGTTTGTAAAAACTAGTAAAGTTTGGTCTTCTTTTTGCATTTTGTAAATACATGTGTTATGTCATGTATTACGTCATAAGTATTCCAAGGAGATTCTTTAGATACCCTCTATAAAGTTTTCAATATGGGGCTAAACGACCTAATTTTTTATAGCCCGACGTTTGACTACCTTTGAGCTATATCACACACGAATTTGGCAGGTTAATATGCGGAGTGCTTGGCAACCCTGCACAAAATAAGTGAAAGTACTTGAAACTAAGGCAGGTGACTGACCAGATAATTATGGGAGGGAGGTACCCAGTGAACTGGAAATTGAGCGGGATGAGATTATTATATAAGGGCAGGGAGACAAACACAGCATCAAATCATACCGACCAATCACAGTAACTTTACTAATATACAGACTAGCTATGCAAATTGTAAAAAGAAGAATGGAAGAATGGGCAGAGAGTAAGCAGATTCTGGGGAAGCTTCAAAACGGTCTCAGGAAAGATAGACGGCTATAGTCAGTTACAGGTTAAGAAGGTAGCGGCAAATGCCCCTCAAAGGGAATCAGATATCCCTCCGCCACCTTTGCATCCAATAGCGTCCCACCGTTTCCGTGACGTCGCAGACAACGCGCGAGGAGGGTGTTGCCTTTCTGTACATATTTGCTTTATCTTTCGACTTTGACTTAGCATTGTGGAAGCCAAGAGAGGGAGATTAGAGTTCTCCCCCACCGACGGAAACAAATACGAAGTTGGGGGATTAGCTTCCCCCCCGATAGATACAAAGGCTGCTTTCAGGGGCTCGGTTCCCCCTTCAATGAATACAAAGGTCGCTTTCTGGAAAAGTGGGATGGGAGACAAGTGGGAATCCATTGAAGCGGAACAAGGAGCGTTTCCAGTGAACTCTTTCGACTGCGGAGAGATTTGAAACGGGCGCATCACACTTGTGGGAGGAGCTTCTCCTACCTTCTTGACTTGTAACCGACTATAGATGATAACTTATTCGTAATCACTCAGTGCATAGACATAACAATGAC
Organism: Ixodes scapularis; assembly: GCF_016920785.2. Taxonomy (NCBI): domain Eukaryota; kingdom Metazoa; phylum Arthropoda; class Arachnida; order Ixodida; family Ixodidae; genus Ixodes; species Ixodes scapularis. The sequence continues at coordinate 26,860,817 of NW_024609836.1, forward strand.
AAGTCAAAGGCCATTATGGGCAACATTTCTGGACATCAAAGGGGCATATGACAATGTGAATCAGGAAAAGCTCTGGGACAAACTGAAGGGATATGGGCTAGAGGGAACCATGGTTAAGTTCCTAGAACGGGTATATACGGAGAATAGGGTGGTTATAACATGGGAAGCCGAAAATACAAGACCAGCAGCAATAAAAAGTGGGCTTAGACAGGGTTGCCCATTGTCTCCCCTGCTCTTTATGATATACCTCGGGGAGATGGAAAAACAATTAGAGCAGTGCAATCTAGGTTTTCACCTGAGGTACATGGAAGAAGGGTATAAAGTAAATCAAGTATTGCCAGGGGTAATGTATGCAGACGACATTGTACTCGTATCAGAAAATCGTAAGACAACACAAGAGCTAATTAGGATTTGCAGCAGGGAAGGGGATAGTTTAGGCCTAAACTTCAGTAGGAACAAGTAGGGTATAATAGTTTTCAACGACGAGAAAGGGGAACCCCTGGAGATATATGACACATTAATAGAACACGTAGAAAAGTACAAATATCTGGGAGTATGGTTAAGTGAAGGAAGACGGTATCTAAAAGACCATGAAGATATTGTAATAAAGAAGGGGAAACTATATTCAGCTATTATGAAACGTAAAAAACTGTGGAACTATAATAGATATTGTTGTAACCTGGTTCAGGTGGCAAATATATTTATTTCGAGGAGCCGAAACTATGCAGGTCCGGCCGCCAGGACATACGGTGCCGAACGCCCGAGCTGCCAGCCACGCGAGCCCGTGCACCTGGCTTGATGGTCCCTTCGATGATGATAGCAGGCTGTCTGCTACATCTCCCCGATTACGAAGACTGGAAGCGCTCCGGTGCCGTGCGTCTTCGTTGAGGGTACCTTGGGATGTGCTCCAAATTACGGTGTGAAGCTCCTGGGCTTGCTGGAGTTGGAAATTCCGTTGGAGACGCAGTGCGTTCCACCGGTGGACTTCTGCTGACCGGAAACAGGAGGGCTTCGAAAGCGTCGGATGTGACTCTGTTCTTTAGGTGGTCAGCATGCACACGGCGAACTTTGAAGTTCTCATCCAGGACCTCGAAAATCACGCTGCCTACCCTTCCTTGAATCACACCCTTAATCCAGTGCTGTTTTCTCAGAGGGTGCTTGATCCAGACTTTTTGGTGAATTGCGAACGAGCGCGAGTTCAAGTGGCGGATCTGTGGAGACCTGGACGGTTTGGCCGAGGGTTTTACCAAATCAAGCACCGTCCTATAGTGTCTCTGGTTCAAAAGTACGCATGGGGCCTTCCCAGTGGATGTATGAGGGGTAATGCGGTATCGCATCAAGAAGTCTTGCAGATTCTTCCGGCTGTCCTTGCCTTTTGCGCGACGAAGAGCGGTCTTGAACGTCTTCACGAAGTTCTCGGCTTGACCATTTGATTTCGGATGATACGGCGGCGTGAGAAGGTGGTCAATGCCGTTTTGAACCAGAAACGTCTCGAATTCGGAACTAATGAACTGAGGGCCATTGTCCGTTACCAACTGTTGTGGAAGACCATGGTGCTGAAATATTTCTTTGAAGGCATCCATGGTTGCTGATGCTTTCGTAGATGTCATCTGTATGACTTCCGGCCATTTGCTAAAAGCATCAATGACGATGAGATAGTGCTTTTGGTCCAATTCTGCAAAGTCGGCATGGAGGCGATGCCAGGGTGTTCCTGGATCTTCCCAACGATGCAGAGGGATTTGCGGTCGAGTGTCCGATATTGATGCGCACTGTTCGCACTGTTGAGTTTGTTTTTCGATTTCATGGTCCATTCTTGGCCACCAAACATAAGATCGCGCGAGCATCTTCATCTTCGTTTGACCAATGTGACCCTCATGAAGCAGATCGAGGATATGTGGCCTGAACTTGCTAGGAATTACCGTTCGAGCATTCCAGAGAATGCAACCGTCGAGCTCGGCAAGTTCTGCTCTTTGCTTGTGGAACGGTTGAATATTTGGGTCAACGATCTTCGTTGGCCATCCTTCCAAAATGTGTGTGCGAACCTGGGAGAGCGTTTTATCCTTTGCTGTCTCCTTGGCGATGTCAGCTGCCCTGATGGGGAGCTTTGCCAGAGTTTCGGTGCGGAGTGCAAAGACATCTTCAGACCTCAATTGAATGGAAAACACGCCTTGTGACATCTCTTGGTCAAAGGCTTGATCAGGGCCTTCAGCAAACCGGGACAGACCATCAGCGTTCCCAAACTTTTCGGTTGGAACATACTCGATGGTGTAGGCGTAATTCATTAAGATTAGCGCCCAACGTTGAAGTCTGTTAGCTGAAGTGACTGGAATGCCCTTGGTTGGTCCAAAAATAGTGGTCAAAGGTCGATGATCTGTGTACAAGACAAACTTGCGTCCCCAGAGATACTGGTGAAACTTACGTACACCAAAGATGATTGCCAGTGCCTCTTTCTCAATAGACCCGTAGCTCTGGGGCAGGGGGCGCGAGCGCATCCGCAAGACGCGACCATGTTATGATGGCTGAACCATCCAGGTGGCTCTGGAATGTTCGATTTGGCACGTGCCACGTTCGAATGCAAGCATCTGAAGATGCGCTATAACAAAACCTCTAAAAAAAAATAAAAATAGAAAAAAGAAATTATGCAGCTCGCGGCCGCAGCGTTCCATTAAACATTCCTTTCATCTTTGCCTTCTTTCGTAGCTTCCGCGAGCACGTATGTTTCACTTTACATGATAACGAAGCCGAAGCTGCTCGCAAAAGCACGTCCTCTTGAAAGATGTTCGCACTGCACAAGCCCGCGTGCTTGACAGGGACTCTGAAAGCTCGCGGCTCGCTCTTGTAGCCTCTGCTACGCTGGCACTTAGAATGGAACGTAGTAGAAAAAAACTCTAGTGGGGAAGCGTATTGACGCATGTTCGAAACCCGAGCCAAATATTCTATTCGCTCGCCTGGAGCGCTGCTCAAAACTTGAGAGCTACTGGCCTATTTGGGCATACTTCCGCTCCGTCTTCGTAAGCGTCTTTGAGGCGTGAGCGATGGGACATTCTCTTCCATTGATTTTATGGTATATCACTGCTCCAACTCCCTCTGATGAAGCATCTGCCGCAAGGTAGATCGTCTTGTCAGGGTCGAAGTGGGCAAGAGCTTCGGTTGCTGATAGATGCTGTTTGATCCTGTCAAAAGCGTCCACACAATCGGAGGTCCAGTTCCAGGCAGTGTCCTTTCGCAGAAGGGCGTTTAGTGGTGCGGATATTTCGGCCAGGCTTGGCAGGAACTTACTGTAGTGTTGGATCATCCCCAGAAGAGATCTCAGCTGGCTGACATTTTTGGGCTCAGGCATGTTGAGGATAGCAGAAATCTTCTTAGGGGACGGACTTAACCCTTCACCGTGAACCACTTGTCCAAGATATTCTACTTGCTCTTGAAGAAAGCTGCACTTGCTTTTCTTCAGAGTGAACCCGTATTCTTCGAGGCGCTTGAGGACTCGTTCCAGATTCCGAAGATGATCGGAAGTGTCCTTCCCGGTTACAATGATGTCGTCTAGATAACAAGCCACGCCATCAAGACCTGCAGTGACCTGGTCCATTGTTCGTTGGAACACGGCTGGTGCCGATGCAATTCCAAAAGGCATTCGATGAAATTGGAAAAGTCCTTTATGGGTGTTGATTACAAGGGCTTGCTTGGCTTCGTCGTCTAGTTCCATCTGAAGGTACGCTTCGGAGAGATCCAACTTCGTGAATCGATTGCCTCCGTTGAGCTTGGCAAACAGTTCTTCAGGTCGTGGTAGAGGATACTGAGCGATGTCCAGTTGAGGATTTACGGTGACGCTGAAGTCTCCGCAAACGCGGACTGAACCGTCAGCTTTTGGGACTACCACGATTGGCGTTGCCCATCTGGATACTTCAACTGGGGAAATAACCTTGTTGTTGATCTGTTTCTGCAGATCCTTTTCTACCGCCGCACGTGTCGCAAACGGAATAGGTCTCGGCTTGAAGAAGCGTGGTGTTGCCTCAGGCTTGAACTGTAGCTGAACCTTCAGCTTCGTGCAGCAGCCAAGACTGTCGGTGAACACGCGCGAGAATCGCGTGAGCATTGATTCCAGCTTAGCGCGTGTAGTCAGTTCAATGGATCTAACAAACAATCGGTTCAGGTCGATCTTGAGAGCATCAATCCACGTTCTTCCAAGCAAGTCGGTGTGTCTCTTCTCTGTCACCACGGCTTCCAACGCAGAGGTCTGTTGGCCTAGTGTGACGTTGAGAACGCACTGTCCCTTGAGAGGAATTGCCTGGTTATTGAAACAACACAGGTTGCACTCACTTTTCTTGAGTGGCGGGCATCCGAGCTTCTCCCAGGTGTCAATGTTCAGTAGTGTCAGCTTGGAACCGGTGTCCACTTGCAGATCAACGGGGATTCCTTGGACGAGACAGGTGACAAATTCGCCGTCTCTATCGCGAGTAGCGAAAACGTTCGTGACGGTTTTGACGTCCCGTTCCCGGTTTCCTCGTTGTTTGTTGCGGTCGCTGGAGTGGCACATCTTTGCAATATGGCCTTTCTTGCCGCAGCTGTTGCAGGATTCATTCTGATAGCGACAAGTAGACTCTACGTGGTTGCTGTTGCCACACCGGAAACACTTGGCTGGGGTAGAAGCAGGATGCTTTACTTTGTCGACGTGCAGCGCATTTTGGTCAGGACGATTCAATTGGAGGGACTCCGTTTCAGCCCTGAGATAAGACTCGGCCAGCCGCAGTGCAGTGTCTAGCGTTAGGTCCTTCTCCATTACCAAACGTGCCCGGATGCGGGAATCGTGAAGGCCAACAATGAATGCCGTCAAGAGTGAACAGTTCCTGGCGTTTGTCTCCGTCTCATATTCGCAAGTTGCAATAATGGACCGTAATCTTGCGAGGAATTCCTTTACGTTCTCCGATTCCTCTTGACGCGCCGAAAATAGCTTGGCTCGCTCGAACTCCTTGAATTTCCTCGGAGCGAAGTGATCCTGGAGCCGTGTAACGAGGCCTTGATACGTCAGCTCGGAGAAATTCTGGGGCTGAACCAGGGTGTACAGCAGCTGAAACGTCGTCGATCCAAGTGAAGCTATCAATAAATTTTTCTTGTCGACGTCGGCGGTTATCTTCGCGACGTCCAAGCAAGCTTGAAATCTTATCTGATAGAGCTTCCACTCTTCCTTGTCGGAGTCGAACGTCCCAGGGCCATGGAAGCGGTGGGTGCTGCTGTCTCCCACGTCTCGGCCGTTGGAGCTGCTGCTAGTCATCAGGGGTTCTTGGTTTTCGTCGCCAAAGTTGTAACCTGGTTCAGGTGGCAAATATATTTATTTCGAGGAGCCGAAACTATGCAGGTCCGGCCGCCAGGACATACGGTGCCGAACGCCCGAGCTGCCAGCCACGCGAGCCCGTGCACCTGGCTTGATGGTCCCTTCGATGATGATAGCAGGCTGTCTGCTACAGATATGAAGTCGTTAGGGGCGTATGGAAGGGTGTCATGGTGCCAGGCCTCTCATTTGGGAATGCGGTATTGTGTAGGAGGTCAAAAATCCAGGCAGGTTTAGAGATACAGCAAAGATGTGTGGATAGGTTGGCATTGGGGGCACATGGGAATACACCGAATGAGGGAGTACAGGGGGATATGGGTTGGGCATCTTTCGAGAGCAGAGAAGCGATCAGTAGAGTAAACATTGAGCAAAAACTAGCTGAAATTGAGGATACGTGATGGGCGGGGAAAGGGCGGTGTTCAAGTATCTATACATGAAAAGTCTAAACACTAAGTGGACAAATAGAACCCTCAAGCTGAGATTTAAATACATTCAACCAGATGGAGCCGATCAGAACATATCAGTAGAAAAGGGAGTAAAGGGAACTGAGAGGAAATTGTGGGAAGAGAAAATGCAGGAGAAATCAGCTTTAGCAATATACACGGCAAAAAAAAACAAGAAATAAAGTAGGAGCAGCTGTATGATAATTCAGTGGGGAGCTCATCGCTGTTTAAAGTTAGAACGGGGGTGCTAAGGACGAAAACATATAGGGCTAAATTCCAGGAAATGGACACTCTGTGCGACGTATGCAACCGCGAAAGGGAAGCTATAGAACACGTAATTTTAAGGTGCACGGGGCTTCGTCCTACCCTCTTGGGGAAATGACTACGGATTTGGGGGGGGGGGGGGGGGGCACTGGGTTTACCGGACATGGATGGACGGATGGATAGGGAAAGAATTGCGGCAACTAAGAGGAGATTGGAAGATTGGTAAAAGAGATCTAGGGAGGGGTGAGAGTAGAGAAAAAAATAAGCAAGGGTAAAACAAAAAAAAAGGGGGGGAGAGGGGTTGCGGATAAAACAAAATTTATCTAAATTAACAAAAATATTTTGATGAAATGTTAAACTAGGTGGTGCAACCATTCGCCCGTTACAAAGGTGGAGTGGAGTGGAGTCAGAGTGGGGTATAAAACATGATTCCTCAACCTTTTTTTTTTTTTTTGTCGTCTGTTCGTCTTTGGTGTGTCAATGTTTGTCCTTGTTTGCTACAAGACTAAATTGAAAAAAAAATAATGGCAGCGGTGGGATTCGAACCCACGCCTCCGAAGAGACTGGTGCCTTAAACCAGCGCCTTAGACCGCTCGGCCACGCTACCACAGATGTCGGTAGCGGAAAACAAGAAACAGGTTACACAGATTTCTTCCAGATGCTATGATCGTATTACGGTTTTTGATGTCGTTTAGTAATTCAAATACCAGTCATTTCCTTTTTTGTATGAATAATGAATGAGACAGGCTCCTCGCATATACAAACACATAAAAATAAATGTATCTCCTTGAAATTAAAATAATACAAACAAATATTGCTGGCCCATGGAACAGCATTTAGCTTGTATGTCGTTTCGTCGCCAAATTTTTCCACTAAATCTAGCAGAAAACCTGAATTGGTCAGTAGGTCCTGTGACGTCACGTAACGTGACACCAATTTTTCCGCCAAATTTAGCGGGGAAAATGAATTGCTGCATAGATCGCGTGTAGTCAATTGTTCCGCTCAATTAGCGGGGAAACTGAATTCGTTCACTCTCACGCCGTCGCGAAACCGGAGGGGGGAGAGGGCTCCGTAATCGCAACCGCTGTGAAAGCTCCAAAAACAAACACATGAAGAAAAAAGACCTATCTTGGCAAGAAATGGAACGCATTACCCGTTATGAGCATGAAACAGGAAATCGAACTTATCGTGAGAGTGATGATGATCGCTATAACGTTCGCTATAGGTTTGCTATAACGTTCGCTGTAGATTCGCTATAACAGTGACGGATGGTTGACTATGATAGCGTCTTCAAGACTGATGAAACCAGCGGTTTGCCAAACACGAAATGCGCAAAGACTCTCCAACATAAGGTCGTTTTTTTTTTTTTTTTTTTTTTTTTTTTTTAAACACCGATAATGAAGACTTTCATGCGCCTTTTTCGTACCGACAGCCTTGCGCCTGTTGCACTAGTGGTAACTTTTGCGCACAACCCCACTTCCCACGTACTTTAAACATTTCTCAAGTTTGCTGGGTTATTAGTTTTCGATAACAATCTTCGACTTTATAATTTTTGAAGAGAAACTTCGGCGCAATGCCCGTTTTCTACTTCAGCGTCACGTCGCACTTATATGCCGAATCAATACCATCTGTACTCTGTTGTCACATCAAGAAAAAAAAAAAAATTTTTGCGCACAGTGCACACACGCTGTGCGAGTAGTGCTTACAGTATTTGGTTGTCGGGGAAAAAATCTATACGTTTGTCGTTTCAGATGTATTCGTTTTTATAAACGAATATATAGCTAATCTAAAATGCATATCTAATTTCACCGCACGAAGGAGAAAATTAATAAATCTCTGCAAAAAGCCGGACTTCTTTTTTTTTTTTTTTGCTGTTCTTTTTTAGGTAAATACGTGCATAGAAGACAATGCCTACGGATGACGTCATCAATAGTGGACCCCCAAGCGGCAAACTCACTGAAGCTCGACAGCAAGACGGCGCAACGTGGGCCCACTAGCGATGACGTGCGGGAGAGAAAGCGCGCGGCCTTGTCTTCTACGTGATATGGGTTATATGCAGAGACTTCGCGTCATTAGCTTGGTCGTGTGCCTTCGATTTCTTCCTTTATCCGCCAGGCCAAGGCCAGAAACAGCCGACCAATTAAAATACAGCGTGAGAAAAAGGGATCGTTAACCCTTTCAAGGGACTTCATGATATGGTATCACGTTTTACGAAGTGATAAGGGAAGCAAACGGGTCTTCAATGGGTTAAAAACAGAAACGTTTTATCCGGGCTCAAGCTCGGCTTATTTTAGAAATCTTTTGTTTTTTCTGGGGCGAAATCGCATAAACCTCTAAAAAAAAAGTTTCCTGTTCTTCCAAACGGTATACTGATAGCGCTGTGCCCTGTCAATTACCTTTTACTTTGTCCTCGTATTTGCTCTACTTTGGTTTTAAATATGTCTGCATACCAATTAGCCCCAAACTTATACGCTGATCTTCCAAATTACATCAAGACGTCTCCACTCCCTTCTCCAATCCAAGTGCTTCTTCAGCAGCGAATTCACGAAGTCGTATTATAACGTACCATTATGTTCTACAATCTGTTGGCTGAACCCGCCGGCAGCGTCTTCATTTTTTTTAATTGTACACAAGAATGTACCCCGTTTCACTAAAAAAGTCCGCGGTTTTCTTTTTAAGTTCTATAGCAAAAATTTGTGTTTTGGTTCTTTATTTTTTGTGTTTTGGTTTTCTTTTCACACCCTTTACGACGTGCGGTGGATGAAATTCGATTTCAAAATCGTTTCATGGTCCCTTCAAGCTGAGCTATAGTTGATTCAATGAGCACGCCATTTATCTATTTTAACCCTATTGAACCACAACTTCCAGCAGTTTGAATGTTCTGTTTTTTTTTTTTGTTTCTTTTTTTTTCTTTTTTTTGTGGTGTATTCTTTGTTTAGCTGGCCCCATCGTAAGCAATTTAAAAACATACCTTATAATGCAATAGTTGCAGTGTGCTGGGGGAAAAAATGTGCTCGCACATTTAGTATAACATGAATCTCCGCGTTTCGTCGATGGGGATTTCAATTGATTAACGTACCATGGAATAATTAACGCCTATCGTTTGATTCGTCAGCGTAGTCTGTTTAAGAAATATATATGTATATATATATATATATATATAGGAGAAGCTCCGCCTTGAGCACGAGCTCATTAACCTTCCGTTGTGCTTTCGCTGCCTGTGCTCACAAAGTGTAAACGTGTTATTGAAGATGTTGCAAGAGACTATAACATCAAAGAAAGTGCAATTTTTTTTGTATTGAAATAGACAACAGTCATTTTCCTCAAGAACAGGACCATCGTCGGTAGCGTGGCCGAGCGGTCTAAGGCGCTGGTTTAAGGCACCAGTCTCCTCGGAGGCGTGGGTTCGAATCCCACCGCTGCCATGAGTTTTGCATCTTGTTCTCTATATAAGCACAAAGGATCTCAACATTTGGCTACTCTAATTCTTGTTAATCTTTCCTGTACTTCTGCCGGCTGTCTGATCCAATCTTCTGTTTTCATATACCGTTCAGTATTTCCTGTCATTAGGTCAGAGCACAGTAGCAAGCAAATGCTCTCACATAAATGCATGAGTTCATTTGGACCCCGCTTAAACTGCCCACTACTCCCTCCCACTTCTCATAGTACTGCAGATTCAAATATGACGAGTGCATAATTTTTGCACTACAAGTGTAAAATAAAGGATGATAATATTTAGGTATGTTTATTTTCTTGTTATTCAGTAAGCGCTCTCATGGTAAAAAAGCAATAACCTAAATTACACTTTTTGCACTTTTATAAAACACACCTTAAAATATGCTGATGATCGCTATAACGTTCGCTATAGGTTCGCTGTAGATTCGCTTACGAATACCTTACGAATAGAATAATTCACACATATTTATCAGGTTGAGTATACGCACGGATCGCACCACTAAGCCACGAAGTACGCTAAAAGTATGTTAAAAGCCTACCTCAGATAGCGAAAGCATGCTTGAAATGTAGGTTAGGTGTACTCTTTTTTGTGGTTGTTGTTGTTCATAAAAGTATAAACATTAGTGCACTATATTTGTATTACTTTTTATTAAGGGCTGCCTCAAATTGGCATTATGAGTTCCAGGCCAGCCCAGCAAGCTCGAACCCCGCAACCCTGTAATAGAGTTATTGTAATCACCCTGGGCTCGATTAAATGTTGTTGTTCTTTTACAGAAAATGTGCTATAGGGTTCGTTTTCAATTAATTTCATTTTTCTTTACCTAAAGGGCCCGTTAAGGGCATTACATAAGGAAGGGGGGGGGGGGGGGCGGATATCAAGATTTATGCAATAAAAAAACGCAAAAACATAAAAACACAAAAGGAAACTAAGACTTAACACACTCAGGACTGCTCAGAGTTACAAAAATGATAAAACTTAGTAAGACGAAAAATGAAAGTTAATACAAGATAGAAAACAATTTAAGAGCATCACAAAAAAGCTGTCACAAGGCCGCTACATTTTAGCGCAACCTCAGTGCTTTAAGTGCAGCGATTGCCGCGAGCCATGTCGTGAACCTCTCGGCCGCTTGTTATCTGCGAGAGGCACCCGACGTCGTTGTCGGTATCTTCGACTCATCAAAAAAGGTGAGAGCGTTGAACTAGGCGAATACAGCTGTTGTCCTGTCGCAGATGTTCCTTTCGTCGTCCTCTTTTCTTTTTTTTCTTTTTTGTAGATGTTATTTCTATCATTTTAAATGAGAGACAGCTGACACCGCCGATGACGTAACTTTCGCCAGTTTTGCTTCTGTCTTCCTTCCTTCTTACTCTCATTGGACAGCAGGAGATCTTCCCAAGTAATTCTAGTTCGTATGGACACTTGCCCCCCCCCCCCCCTCCCTTTAAAAAAAACGTCTATAATGTAAGTTCTCCGTGATTAGGAAACACGAATTCATGTACTTACCTTGGTTCGTTCCCGAAAATGTTGTCTGAGGCAACACGACGCCAACAGCGACACTGAGGCAGCACGACGGCAACAGCAAAATATGTCGTCCAACAGTCGGGCAACTTGCTACTCGCTCCCTGTGTTGTCCGACAACGCCGTCAAATCGCGGCAACAGCAGCAGAACATGGACGACAAATAAAATGTTGCCTGGGTATGACAGCTTTCGGCCACAATAACAGCAGCAACTTGCGTTGGATAACGTGTGTTGCCCTTGCCGCTGGCAGAGCGAATTTCGGGTCGGCAACACGACAGCACAGATAGCTTCGATGGCAGAGTTAGATCCCTATCAACGCCTTTTTAAGAAGCATACTCAAAAAAGGCTTGGAACACGTTATTTAAAAATAATTAAGTCTGGCGTGCAGCTAAAATAATTTGATGAATGCTTTTACTGAATAATTCCTGAAAGCAATTGTCGAAATGGTCACGGCTACTGTCGTGAACGTTCAGATTGGTGTTGAAATTAGCTAAAGTAGAAGTTTGGGCTAGTTGGTATTTCATGATTAAAGATTAAAACAGCGCAAGGACACGGACAATTGTTCTTGTCCGTGTCCTTGCGCTGTTTTAATCCTTAAGTTGAAATTAGAACTGCCGAGAGACCAGCTCACATTACTGCTAGTGAAATGAAATGGCATGCCTGTCACCCGCTGATAAAGTATAATAAAAAAGTCGAGGATAGCAAAAATTAAAAAATCGAACCATTAAAACTACTGCTTTGATAATGGTTGTTGATGCTTGGAACTTCGAAACAGTCGCTACTAGACACCATAATTAATTTAAAGAAATTCCCAGGACGTTTTGGGGAATAAAGCGATCACATAGCAGGCGGTAGGCAAATAGACAGCGTTGACAAATATTTATTCCACCGATTGTTATGAAGGCCGACCGTGTCGATGTGGCAGTTTTTAAGCACTGTCAGTTCAGCTCAACACCACGCTACAAAAAACGCTTTGGGGTACTGCCGCTGCTAACTAAATTTTACAGTGGAAATAGGAATTGCATGAAAGAAAAAACCGGACAGAAACACTTAAAAGGGTGGCGTAAATCCCGAACATATATCAGTGATCTCACTTTCCTCGGTTGGAGCAATCTGCTTTGTCAGCAAATGAAGAACATTTTGAAAAAATAAAAGCTAAAAAATACTCCCCGTGTCAAGTTTTCTAATCACAGCCACTGATTGATGTCGTCCTGTGGTAATTTCCGGCCCTTCAAACGCTCTACAACTTTGTAGAGTCACATATCCAGTGACGCCGCACCACACACAAACGAAGATAAACAATCAAGGTGGCGGAATGTTCCCCGTGTTGGCCCTGCCGTCAGCGTGGTGCTACATGGCGGTCAGACAACACATCGGCCAACATGGTTTCCGGGCGACAGCAACATGTTGCCCGACTGTTGTTGGTGCCACGATGTGACAGGGTCGCCAGAAACACGTATCCCTCGGGTTTCCGGATAGAGTTGTCCAGCTGTTGCCTTAGTGTGACAGTGCCTCAAAAGGTGATCAATAAGTTTTGCTTCCCTTTTTTTTTTTCACTAACTGATGGAAATAAAAGATGTTACATTCACATGAAAGTTTGAAATCTCTTCTTTGCCACAGCACATAACATTTCGATATAGTCCACACCAACGTTACTCAATCAACTCAGTTGGCAAACTCCCACGGAGAGCGTGATCTCTTCTAAAACAGGCGCCGACAAACGTTAGTTTCTGCTGATAACCCCTAGATTCGGAAATGCTGTTTGAAGCGTCATCCATCTTGCCCGCTGCGGCCGTGTTTTAAACTGCTGTTGCAAAACGCGTCGCCGCGAGCAAGAGGGTTGGCGCTTCGAACAGCGTTAGCCCGGCTGAGGGGTACAAGAAGGGATCACGCTCTCAGTTGGAGTTTGCCTACTGAGTTTATCGAGTAACGCTGGTCCACACCGGCGACAATGCACTTCCGCTTCCGGTACACTACTCTCCGCATGCCGTCGTTAATGATTAAGGATGGCTATTGACAAGACCAACGCCTCACTGGAGGAGCTACAGTTCCAGGATGTTTTGCCTCCTATCGCTTACAGCCCGGAACTCGCGCCATCAGATTTTTGGCTGTTTTCCAAGGTAAAGGAACATCTGACGGGTACATGGTTTGCGTCCGACGACGAGGTTACCGATGCACTGCGCCGTTGGTGTCGTCAACAACCGCCCTTAGGACGGCATGCGGAGAGTAGTTATTGTCTCGGCAACATTGGGTAACATCTGTATATAGGCCGTACCATCGAAATAAACATCAGTTTTCGTTCTGAAAAAGGGTGTGAGAAACCAGAACCCGACGTTGCACCTCTCAATGTGATGACGGACGACGGCCAACGTGGCATCTTGATCGACCTAAAGGTCCAGACAATGAGTCCGCGCTTTCTGGTAGACATGGGATCGTCCCTGTCGATCCTCACAGAGGACGTTTATCCACGATAGTTTTGCAAGCGACTGAGCCTGGCATTACCATCTGTTACCCTGCTGGACTATTCATATCGCAAGATTGAAGTCAAGGGGCGGTTCATTGCTATAGTTACAAGTTAAGAAAAGTTTTCGAGGGAAAGGAAAGTTGGGGGGAGGAAGCAGACAGAATGCTGGAGAAAAGGAGAGAAAACCTCCTCCTCTCTTTAGCGTTTAGTCTGCTTCCTCTTCCCCATTCTTGCTTTCCCTCCAAAATATTTTCTTAACCTGTAACTGACTAACGTCCGGTACAAGCAGCTTACAACTGTAATGAAATGTGATGTGCTGACCAAGGGGACGACGCTTATTTGTCAAGATGCGAACTGCTATTTGCAACTTCACATTGAAGGAGCAACCCTGCAGTATCTGCATATGCAAGCTGAGGAAAACCCATTTCTGACCAAGTTGAATACAAAGTTCTCGCATTTATTTTCTAAAGAGCTGGATCTCGTGAAGGGTTTCGCTCATCAGGTCAAGCGACGGGAGGCAGTCAAGCCAGTCGATTCAAGACTGCGCCGGCTGCCGTTGGCGTTGTGGGAGGCTGTGCGTGTTGAACTCCGCCGATTGGGGCAAAGTGGCATCATCGAGCGAGTCGAGGCTTCCAAATGGATCTTACCAGTTGTGGTCATAAAAAAAAAGAACGGCAGCATTAGTCTCTGTGTGGACTTACGCGAGCCTAACAAGGCCATTATAGTGGGCGGATTTTCACTTCCTCACAAAGAGAAGCTGCTCCGCCAGCTGGCAGGTTTTACACATTTCTTGAAGCTGGATTTGACCTCGGCTTATTACCAGGCTAAACTGGCAACAGAAAGCCGGGAGTTAACGACATTCGTCACGGTTTCAAAGGGTGTGCTTCGGGTTGGCATCGCCTCCTGCAGAGTTTCAAAAGGATGATGACCGCTCTCCTGGATGGCTGCAGAGGAGTGCATTGTTACATCAACGATGGGATCGTATTTGGAAAGTCGGAGGTGGAGCATCAAGAAAATTCGTTGAAGGTCTTGCACCGCATTTCTGCTGCTGGACTTCAGCTGAACCAGAAATGCGACTTCAACGTGCAAATGCTTGACTATCTTGGGCACGCTGTGAGCGCGCATGGACTATTCCCTTTGCATTCTAAAGTTGAAGCTGTGGCCACGGCACCTGTACTGCAAGATTCAGCGAATTTGCGATCCTTTTTGGGACTTGTGGGCTACTATGCTAGATTTTTGCCAGATTATGCAGAAATAGTGGAGCCGTTGAGAAAACTTCTGTGTCAAGATGTCCCCTTTCAGTGGAACACGGAGTCAGAACAGAGTTTTGAGCAAGTCAAAGCGTTGCTGTCCACATGTGGGGCAATCCATATGTTTGATCCTGCACTGCCTGTAGTCATCACTACAGGTGCTTCCGTGCATGGACTAGCTGCTGTGCAGTGGCAAGGGGTTGATGACAATTTGAGAACAGTGGCATTCGCATCACGAACACTGTCGCTGGATAAGCAAAAGTACTCTGTGGGGAAAAAAGTGAAAGCCGCTTACAACTCTTTGTAACGCCGAATTAGAGCGCAGCTCTTGAGGAGGAGGAGGGAAGGGCACTGGGGGGGGGGAGTTAAACTAACCAGGGGGGTCACGTGACCTTGGGGGGTCACGTGACCCGACCCCCAATGCCGATGATGTCATCACTGACGTCACTGATGGCGTCATCAGTGACGATGACGATGCGGGTACCGATGACGTCATTAGTGACGTCACTGATGACTTCACCAGTGATGATGACGATGATGCGAATGTCGGTGACGTCATCAGTGACGTCCCTGATGACGTCATCAGTGATGATGACGATGACGATGCGGATGTCGGTAACGTCATCAGTGATGATGACGATGACGATGCGGATGCCGGTGACGTCATCAGTGATGATGACGATGACGATGCGGATGCCGGTGACGTCATCAGTGATGATGACGATGACGATGTGGATTCCTTTGACGACATCAGTGACGTCACTGATGACGTCATCAGTGATGATGACGATGACGATGCGGATGTCGGTAACGTCATCAGTGATGATGACGATGACGATGCGGATGCCGGTGACGTCATCAGTGATGATGACGATGACGATGTGGATGCCGGTGACGTCATCAGTGATGATGACGATGACGATGTGGATGCCGGTGACGTCATCAGTGATGATGACGTCATCAGTGATGATGACGATGACGATGTGGATGCCGGTGACGTCATCAGTGACGATGACGTCATCGGGGGTCACGCGACATCGGCGGGGATCACGTGACCTCGGGGGGTCACGTGACCTCGAGGAGGGGGTCACGTGACCTCAGGGGAGTCACGTGACTCCGGGGGATCACGTGACCTCGGGGGGGTCACGTGCCCCCACGAGGTCACGTGACCCCGGTGGGGGGCTCGCGCGGTGCATTATGGGACATTTCCCATGATGCACCGCGCGGTTACGCCGACGGCGACGCTCACGCCACTCAAGCCGGAAACGGGCCCCTAAGAGCTGCGCTCTAAAAAGAGGCTCTCGCAGGCCCACGTGCAGGCTCTCGCCTGCACGTGGGCCTGCGAACACTGGCACGTGTTACGTTGGGAAAGGAGGTTTAAGCTACGCACAGATCATCAGGCGTTGGTGACTTTGTTGTCTTTTCAGGAGAGTGGCCGAAAGTCGCTTCAGATCTCAAAGTGGAGTACTTTGTGGATTACTTCAAAGTGAATTATGAAGTGGATTACAAAGTGGATTTATAACAATTTCGAACTGGAAAAATGCCGAGGCAGTGAAAACAAAGTGGCAGATTCCCTCCCAAGGGTGCCATTGCCTGCTGGTCATGAAGAAAGGGAAATCGTATCGTTCATGTCATTCTGTGTCACGAAGCACGAACTGCAAGAGGCCGGTCGAAAAAAACAGATATTGCAGCCGGTGATGAACTATATTTCTACCAAGTAGACAGACAGGAGTGGCTTGGATTGCAGTTTCGAGTGCGAAACGAGTTGGCTGTGGTGGACAGCTTGGTGTTGCGAGAACGCCTGGTCATCCCCGCGTCGTTAATGGGCACCATAACTGATCTGCCTCATGATTCCCATCCGGGTGTTGTCAGGACTAAGCAGAATCTCCGAGAGAGATATTGGTGGCTGCTCTTGATCATCAGGTGGAACAAGCTATCAGAAACTGCTGTAAGTGCCAATCCGTTAATAAATCTGCCAAACCCATGACTGCAACACTTCAGTCGATACCGCATCCAGAACGGGCCTGGCAGAAGCTGACAGTAGACGTGATGGGCCCGTTCACAAGAAATCGGAAACGGACACGAGTATGCGTTAACTCTGGTGGACTTTTATTCAAAGTGGCCAAAGGTGTGCTTTGCATCGGTGGTGACGTCGCAGTACCCGGATGAAGTGTTGACAGATCACGGATCACAGTTCATGTCGGCAACCTTTGAGGACTTGTTGAGGGAACGTATGATTCGTATTGTCGCTCGTCTGTCTACTACCCTCAATGCAACGGACAAGTGGAATGGTTCAACAAGGTCTTTAAAAGATTTATTGAACTAGCAGCTCTGGAGCATCGACCTCTTGAAGTAGCCATCATTGAGTACCTGAGTGTGCACAGGTGCACGCCTCATGCCACTACGGGAGTGCCTCCGGCTCTGTTACAGCATGTGTGTGTTCCTCGATCCCGGGTGGATATTGTGGGCTTCCCGTCGTCTAAGCTCTTTGTGAACCCTGTCTGGGAACTGGACGACTTTCGAGCACGAGCACAGCAGCGGCAGGCCTACTGAAACCGTTACGCAGACTAGAGGGGTGCCAGGGCGTCCATCTTCAAGCCTGACGACTTCGTCAGGGTCCCCAAGCCCAACTTAGTAAAAAAGAAGGCATCAGGCTAGACGGAGCTTATGCTGATCACTGGCGCACATGGACAAAGTTCCTATACCTTGACCGACAACCGCACTTGGAATACCTCGAAGCTGGCGGCCTGTCGTGAAGTTGGGGAGCATCTGTCAGCGGCTCCGCAGCAGACGCTCACAACACTAGAGTCGGCTGATGCCGCCGTACCCGTGTCAGTTCCAGTGGCACTAGAGGTAGCGCCGGGTAAAGGCAACACAAGATTGATCAGATCCCCATCGCAGCGAAAAAGACCTGCGTGGCTGCGAGACTCTGTTATCTTATACTGTTTTACTTCCTGTTCTTGAGTTCCTTGTCTTCCGTGTGTTTGTGTTTTGTTTTGTTTTTTCGGAAGGGGAAGATTTTGTGTCGGCAACATTGGGTAACATCTGTAAATAGGCCATACCATCGAAGTAAGCATCAGTTTTCGCTCTTTTACTCGTTCGTTCGTGACGCATCCGCTTCTTCCTGGTCGCCCCTCAAAGCCGGGATACAATAGTAGTTCACCGCTAGTGGAATTGCATCGGCGCCGGCAGGGACTATATGGAAAGGTTATGTGCTCCTGGGAAGGACACCCAAACTTTTAAGTGAATATACCATCCTTCAATTGTATCCCTAAACAAAGAAATTACAGCCCAGTAGGCAAGACTTATTAAGGTCTTGCCTATTACGCTCAATGGGACAAGCCCTACTTGTCCCCTTGAGCGACAAATCAAGCAAGTGGCCATAAAAATGCTACTGAGCGGCACGCGCCGCTCAATCGTATGCTTAAACGTCCTTGCGGTCGTCCTAGAAGTCATTCTAGACCTCTAGGGCGACCTCGCTTGTCAAAGTACGTGAAAAACAAGCGGCGTCCGTCGCCGTTCTGGCAGAAATATGGTCATAAAAATACGTTATCAAGCGTCATCAGCGTGATTTCATCAAGCGTGATCGTACGTCATCAACGTGATGTCAACGCCGAAGTTCCTTATGCGAAAGGTATACGCTTCGCACGTGTGCGAAAGGCACGCTGTGTGGTTCGTGCGATAGACTGCGAGGCAATCTCGTGTACATCTACGGCCTCGACATCGGCAGCAGCTGGCGTCTACGTCTACGGCGGCTTCCGCAGGCAAACGTGGCCGCCCACGAAAATACGCCACAGCCTGACTAAATCACTGGCTAAATCGCCGAGATGCGATTTAGTCAGCAGTCACCTCCTTTCCACTTGTTTTATCTCTCGGCATTTCGAGCGCGGGGAGGAGAGGTAGAGCGGCTTCGCCTTCACGACCGAAATGGTCATTCTGGAATGACCCGTGACGTCATGGACTTCGCGCGCACAATTTCAAATAAAGATCTCGCCATCAATATTGCTCAAAACTTTTTTTCTCGTAAAATTTATTTTTTGACACACCTGTCCCAACCAAACTGTTCAAAAAAAGATTTTAATTTCTTTTCACGGGTTCTTTAAGTGTCCTCCTCTTGGCGTCGTCCTAGAGGTCGTCCTAGAAGTTGTCCTAAACTCCGTCCTTGAGGTCGTTCCAGAGGTCGTCCTATACGCCGTCCTTCATGTCGTCCTCGACATTGTCCTAGACGCCGTACTTGGCGTCGATCTTTAGGAAGTCGTCCTCAACGTCGTCCTGTACGTCGCCCTAAACTTTAATACGTGTACAAACATTACTTGAAAACATTTCTCCCGCTGGACTACAATGCTTTCGCCTTCCTACAAGTAAGCAGTCTTAAAGGATAGAACAACGAGACAAGTCGTTCTGCCCTACATACACACGTCCTTTCATGGCATCAAAAAAATCGCCAATAAGCTCACCATCAAAGTCGTCTTCTCTGCTCCTAGTAAGCTTGCCAACCTGTGCAAACAAGTGAACTCGCCTTATTCCCACCGAACGGTAAGGTGTACCAAGAAAGATCAGAACAGCTTCGTCGAGTTAGCAGAGGAGGTGGTGCATTTGTTTCCCCTTTCGTGTGGGAAAATGTACATAGGGCAGACAGGACGATGCCTTAATATTAGTCTCCGAGAACACAAAAAGAATAGCACCAGAGCAAACTCTGGCCACCTGGGCATACACTGCCGTGATTGTGGGTGCGAGATTCACCTACCATGTTGTACAATTTTACGTAGGCACAGTAATCAACTAACTAGAGAAATTATTGAAGCTGAGCACATCGTCAGGAATTATAAAAATTGTATTAGTTTTTATATAATTTTTGAACCTCACGGAAAAAGAACAAATTTTCTTGGCGTCTAGGGGATAGGTCCGCGTGATTCGGGAAATTTGGTACTTTCAGACGTAGAAGAAGAATAAGTATATAAAAATGAGTTGTGTCACCGTGGTTCGTTTGATTTTTTCTTTCTTTTTCGTGTGTAAGGAGGGAGTGTATGGTGTGAGTGTACTTTTGCAGTAGTAGAGTGTAGTGTGTGTTAATATGAGCAACCAACTCGCCCAAGCTGCTACGTTAACAAGTCTTAAAGGGATGCAAGAAAACGTTTCAGTGTCTATAATAAGTGGCGCACGATCTCTTCACGAGCCAGCAGCCGCCGCTGTAGGCGAGCGCACGCAACGAAATTGGCGTCATTGTCCCCCATTGACAGTGAAATGTGTGGGCTCCAGAGAAAAGGAGAATAAAGACAAGCTTTCCATCTCCACAATAGGGTCTAGTGTAAAAGGTAAGCGATTAATTGGTCTAACAATCACGTAGCTTTCACTTCTAGAGATGAAAAGCCTCTTTTTATTCTCCTTTGGCCCAAAGCCCATATATTTCGCTGTCGTCTTAAAGGGGTCACGAAACGATTTCCCTACTCTCTCCTTAGCTTTAATCCTCAACTCAAATGCGAATTGTGAAATCACGTCGTCGTGACATCCTTCGGCACCGGGGCGATGACTCCTAGCTTCCACCGTGCTTTTTATGCGCACCATAGAACTTGTCATTCCCCAGTGACGATAAGTTCCGTCAGGGCACTCATTGGTCACGAACGCGAATCCGAATATTCGTCGACGGATTTATTGTTGACGAGCGCATACATCCGAGTGAGGCAGTTCTCGTGCCCAATGCGTGAGCTGGGCTCGGCTGATGTCAGGTTGCCACCGCTGATGCGCTTTGGAAACCGCGGATGTATCATAGTGAAAAGGCGGGGAGCTTTCGAAGGAAAGAAGGTACAAAATAGTCCGCTATATTTTCAAATGTTCGTATCGAAAAGCTCGCTGTTGACTTTCTACACCCTTTCTTCTAGCCAACTCAACGATATGCGATTAGTAAGGTCCCAATTTAAATAATTTATCCCAGCCCAAAATTTGTTTCATGGCGAATGGGGGACTATGACGTCAATGTCGTAGCGTGCGCTCGCGCACATCAGCACCTGCTGGCTTGTGGAAAGAACGTGCGCCACTTATTATGGGCACTAAATTCTTTGGTTCAGTATCCCTTTCAGTGTAGTCGTGTTGATCACCCCTCGTATATAGTGGATAGTGGGATATGTTTAGGGGGGTCCTAATCGCGAGACACAACTGTAGTTCTTTAAGGCGCCTACAACCATACTCTCGCAGCTTTTTTTTTTTTAATTCCTAAATTGCTACAGCCTCCTTAATACACGCAAACAAATGAAACTGCCACAATAAGAAAAAACTGAAAAATATCGTTTTCTTGACATATTGGGAAGTGTTCGCTGGACGTTTTCCGCCCTCCGCTACGCTCTCCGCAACGAAGACGCACCCATCGCGCATGCGAGTCGCTAGCCATGACTGCAGAGTTCCGGTTCTCGTAGTGGGTTACGGAGAGCATTGCGGGACGGCGGAAACGTTCTACGAAGACTATGACCTTGTTCCCCTAGTTACGATCTTTCCTGGTGCTGCATAGTGTGTGGCGGTTCAGTACGGCAGTACGCCACGCAGATGTTGATGTTCAACCAGGGCATAAGCATTTTATAGAGCACGTGTGTTTTCTGAAGGAATGCATGTATAAAACTTAACAACCAAGCTCTAAGCGTGTGCCACTTCTTGAGGAGATGACCACACCAAAAAACACATAGGAGACGACGCGGATGGGACAGATTGTCCCGTCTGTGTCATTCCCTTTTCGTCTCCTCTTTCTAATTGTACACAATAGCCACCACCAGGCTCAAATAGTACAAGTTTAACACCCAAACACGCTTGGAATTTTGACGACAATTAGGTTGGTTGATGCGCTTAGCATTTTAAGTAAAAAATTATGTTTGTGTCACTGCGTTTAAAGTCAGGCAACGAAGAAAAATATTCGGCAGCGACCTTTATCTCCCAACCCCTACAATGCATAAAACTCCGTATGTAAGGCGCAATAGTTTAAAATTCTTTACAAGACATTGAACCGTCGTTTCGTTGAGTGAAGAACCTTTTCTTTTATCGATCTCTCCTTTACTGATATAGAGCAAGGAAATTGGGTGCATAGGTCACCTGACGTCATTTCCCCACTAAATTTGCGGGGAAACTAAATTGGTAACCATGTTGAAACAACCTGAGACTGGGGTAGAGATGAAGCACCAAATTGGTGTTTCACAAATTTTCATAACCGTCTTTTTCAAATAACTTTTACGGCTTTGTCTTTGGTCCACCAGGCCCTGTGAATATTTGCATCCCTCGAGAATGGAGAGCGAATTCCTGCCGCCGCAGCTAACAACTAACAATTTCGATTGGTGTCGAATTAAAGCGGAGCGCTCTAAATGCTACCGCTGGCTTATTTTTTTATGAAAAATCACAGCTTCTGTTTTATCGATATTATTTTAATGAGTTGCTATACCCCAGCATTTTAATATTTAATAAAGTCAAATTAGCCGGATCGATAAATTCGTCACCGGTCTTGTAAGAAAACAAAATATGCTGGCATCATCCGCATAGGTCAAAAACTTCGCCTACTCCTTTGTATTAATATTACAATTAATGTAAAAAATTAAAGAAGGGCCCGAATATTCTACCTATCGGAGCAGCTGATGTACATTATAGTAGAAGAGTAACAGTCAATGTGTAAATATTTTTGGCGATACTGTAGGTACAACTTTAAAAGCAGCAACGCATGTCCTCGGATGCGTTGCTGTTTTCTTTTTTTGTTTTTTTAACTGTTCACTCTCTTGTATAATGCCCCTTGGGCCTTCAAGGAATAATAAATGATGATGATGATGATGATGTCCAAGATTTGAAGTTTTTAAATACCTCATTACTAAGACCGTCAAATGCCTTTGCAAAGCATGAAATCACTCCAAGAACTATATTTTTAGTTTTCAATATTGTTCTAATTATTTTTCTATTGAGTAATGTTGTTTCAGTTGAACCTTTCCTGAAACCAAACTCCGACGAAATTAGGGGATCCAATATATCCGAAACACTATTGATCAATTATAAAGTATTTTTTCTGAAGCTTTACAGAAATTTGTAAATATAGAAATAGGTCTACAATCTCCTAACTTATTTGTGTCACCTTTTTTTTTTTTTTATAGAAAAGAAACTTTTGTCATTTGCATCCTTCTGGGGAACACAAACCTTTCATAAAAGAGACTAAAAATGTACTTTCACATGGGAAAATTAGGTAATAATTGGGCGAATTGTCATTGCATCATCATCACATTTAGCGCGATATTTGAGGTACATAACCAGATTACTGATTTTCAAATTAACAATTACGTTTAAAAATAGAGCTTATGTTTCTTCGACAAACACATATACAAGAGCCAGTACCACCGTCGTTACCAGCTAGACTAACTAAATATTTATTCAAGACGTTTGCCAACACACTGCCAGTTAAATTAACACCTTTATGATGCAACGGTGGGTGGAATTTAGCACAGGAGCGACTTTGAGGAGTAAATCTAGATGTTTCCATATTACGTCAGTGCGACCATTGACCGACGAAAAAAGGGAAAAGTAGTAATTGGCATTCCTTAGCTCTTTAGTTATGTTATCAAAGTACGGCTTAATGTCCTTTAGAGCATCCGGGTCACGTGTCCTGGTGAAGCAATTAACTGGTACAATGTGTCGGAAAAACAATTTACGTCGTATTTTTTATTGCAAAAATACACTACTCACCGCCAAACCCTCATCCTCCACCCAAATGTTTTGCTAGCGGTCCACACCAGGTCCCAAAGCTTGGGAACAAACCGCTATCTCAGTAGAAAGTTATAGAGGATTTTCTGCAAACTTTAATGGCAAAATGGGGCCAGTTTCTGCCAGTTTTTAGTAACTGCCACCATTCAGCCCCATGTTTTATAAATAAGAGGTCCATCGGCCGCAATTTTCCGATTGAAAATTTCAGAAAATCGATTATAACTTTTGAAGAAGAAAAATGCTACTTCGGAAACTTTGGCATCTGGTTTGTACTGCTAGGGCTACATTTGGCCGGAGAAGGGGCGTTCAATGAGCGTTTTATTTTTAGGGCAAAAAGATGCAATTTCTTAGACAGTTTGTGCATCCTTGTTTTCAGAAATTTTGACAAAATGGAAACTTCTTCATGGTTTCACACCGCCACCATACTTTAACGTCACCTTTATTGGTAGCGTCTTTGGTGGCGTGTGGTGGAACCCCACCGCAGCCATATATTTTGCCTGTGAGTTCGTTGGTAGCGTCCTTTCACGCCACCCTTGTTGGTAGCGTGGCCGAGCGGTCTAAGGCGCTGGTTTAAGGCACCAGTCTCTTCGGAGGCGTGGGTTCGAATCCCACCGCTGCCATATTTTTTGCCTTCAAACTAAACGTGTCAGTCTTTTTTTTTTTCTTTTTTTTTCTAGATAAAGCGTTCTTTTATTTCATCATGAACCACTAGCCCAGCTTTTCAACCCTGCTGTACTTTCACGCCACCCTCGTTCGGAAACGTGAGTTTGAATCTCACCACTATCATACGTTTCGCCCCATTATGTCAAATTTTAAGGCCGTACAAGCCTTCACTGTTGTCCCACATTTCCTTGGTAATAATTTGTTTAATGCTTCTGTTACCATATTTTCTGGCATGTTTTTACGCACCAGCACTGAGAAACGAAAGGCCTTTTTTATGCGTTTTTGTACGTTCACTTCCAAATATTTCCCATAAAATGCCAGCATAACAAATGGAAATATATCTGAGTGTGTGAGTGATATAGGTATATTGCCGCGCTCGTAGCTGGCCAAGTAGGCAGCGCGGCCATGGCCTAACCCACGCGAAGAGCGAGGGCTCGACTCCTGGGCGCGACCTGTCTTTTATTTATCCTTGCAATTTAGTGTTCTGGTAAATTCGATAGGCTCTGTTGAATGTTTGAGGTTTGAATGTTCTATGCGCGAACCTTCTACGTCGATTGTTCCAGTAGCCCACGCGTGTACAAAAGGGGTTACGCGTGGCAAAACCGCAGTCAGTCTCGCCACCAGCGCTCAATCCTGCTGTTTCATCGACATCGATGCCTGCGACGCTAGCGTTTCTCTATTTTGTTTTGGCAGAAGTTCGCCGCATTAAACGTTTTGTTTCTTCAGTTATTCACAGCCTCATCATTTGTCCTTCGTAACAATATTAAGCAAACAAATATTTCATTGGATATATTTGCGTTTCTGCGGATCGTGTATTTTATATTAGAAGTAGTTGTAGGCGAAAGCAGCACACCGGGTAAAATGCACAGATATTGTTTTATTTTAATATTCTATTAAAAACCTCCTCTAGCCTTAGCATATTTTAATGTGTAATAAAACTAGCCATTTATCAGGAAATTGTGAGCAAGTGCAAAACACGGTTAGGATTCGTTGACACATTTTCACTGCAGCTATCAAGTAAATTTTGCTTTTTTATGACGTCACAGTGTTCCATGATGTCATGTGACGCGACGTCCCGTGAGGTCAGAGCATTTCCTCTAAATATAGGGGAGATCATTAGAAAGCTCCAGCAGATCGTTCCAACTTTTTTATGTTTCTTTTTTTTTTTATGATTACGATTGTCCTTTATTTTAAATAACGTTTCTGTCGACTCAGCTTCGAGGTCGTTTATTACGGTAGTGAGAATTGGAATTGAAACATTTATTCCAAAACGATCATCAAAACATAGAAAATACACTTCGTACTACCCCAAATATCTAATATACTATAAAAAGAAAATAAACCATTGTCACAAATCGTACAAAAGAAATGAATGGGAAATGTGGTATGCTAAGTTCAGCATTTATCGCTATCTTGTTAAAAATTTATTTATGCATTACGGGTGTGTTCATTTAAATATAGTATAAAATAGTATTTTCGCCACACCAGATAAGTTTTGAATATCTGCTAGACAGCATACTAGAGATAGTGCGCACGGTATCTGCTTAAGAAGTGATTCTGATAATCTGTCCAACCCGAAGGATATCGTTAACTTTTTTGCAAGTCACTTCAGTGGTCGTTTTCCCTCGGATGCGCCTAAAGATAGTGTATTTCTTGATGATCCTGTCTGCTCCGATGTTTGTGCGGTAAACAGGGTCACGGTTTGGCGAAATCGTGGCGGCTATAAAGAAACTAAAGCCGAAACTGACATCTGGTACCGATTATGTGCCAAACTTAATTGCTAAAGGTTGTTCAAATTTTTTGCGCCTATCTTAGAGCATATATTTAATACTTTAGTGTCGAAGAATGTATTTCAATCTCTGTGTGAAGAGTCTATCGTCGTTCCTATTCATAAGGTAGGGGATACTTCGCAAGTTGGGAAATATCACCCCATATCCTTGCTATTTACTTTTGCAAACGTATTTGAGATAGTGATGCATACCGGTCTTTCTTTTTATCTTAAACAACGTGTCAGTTCTCATCAGCATGTCTTTATCAAGGGACGCTCGGTCGAGAGAAACTTTGTACCTTTCTTGATTATTCAGTATAGGCAGCCGGCAACGGCCAGGCGGCGCCAGCAGGGTGAGAGCGCACGGTTACACCCTATCTCGTTGTAACTTGGCAAACGGCGAACGATAAGCCCCACATTGCGTGCCGAAGGCTTCGAAATGCGCGACGTATACGAGCGCAACGCACACATATTGGAGCATGACGCAGCGAAAAGCCTGACACTCCTTCGGAGTTGAGGCGCGCTCCGGTGATAGGCAGTCACGTTCCGATTGGCCAGCCAGGGCCGCAGCTTCCGCTCTACTGGCACGTTACGCGATCACGGCTTCCTGGGATACCCAGTATTTCTTGCTTCAGACACTAGGCTCAGTGGCGCCACCAGAGTAAACGCTCACGTTTGAACAATGCAGCCGCCACTCCCAGGGGTACCCAATATTTCTTGCTTCAGTCGCTAGATGGCGCCAAACCAAACAGCATTGCAGGTTGCCTATATTTCGTTTGCAATCGCGGTCAAGTTGTCGTTGTTTATTTTGACCTCTCGAAGTCCTTCGATAAGGTGAACCACGCTTTGCTTCTGCATAAACTGTCACAAAATGGGGTTTTCAAAATGGCTTGAAAGCTACCTGACTGACCGTCGCTGTGTTGTACGCATTTTAAATAAATTCTCTGATCATTTTTGTCCGTTATCCGGAGTACCACAAGGTTCCAATTTGGGTCCACTTTGTTTCTGATTTTATTATCAATGACATATCTGCTTGCGTAGTAAATTCAAACGTGTTGTTGTTCGCGGACGATATCAAGCTCTTTTTGAGTATTAATTCGATTGACGACTTTGACCTGCTTAAGAGTGACGCATCGCATATTTTAAACTGGAGTCGGGAACATTACTTAATCATTTATCAAAAAAAAAAAAGCTAAGGTCTTCACTTTCAGTGAAAAACGTGCAATTGTACAGTATTCGTACTCACTTGATGGCACATCTATTTTAAGAGTTTCACCGCTTCCTTATCTTGGAGTTTACTTTGATACTACTCTTTCGTTTAACAGCCATGTCACCTAAATTCTGTTCAGCCTTTAGATTACTGAAAAGAATTACTCGATTAACTAGAAAGTTTGTGAATTATGCTTGTTTCCTTCGCTTATACTGTTCTATTCAGATCTAGACTAGACTCTGGCTCGGTAGTGTGGCATTCACTCAATGCACATGATGCAGCCAAAATAAAGTCAGTTCAAAGACACGTAGTGCGTATGATCAATTACCTTGGCCGTAGACATTTTTACAGCTATGAACTCTTGGTTGATCAATTTTGCCTACAGTGTTTATTCCTCAGAATATTATCGAGCGATATTGCCCTTTACGACAGTGAATTTGAACGTACCATCTCGCTCAAATAGGAGAGCTCTCACTTTTTATCCCCACAATCAACACATGATATCATCAAAAACAAGACTGCAGATATGTGTAAGCAATTTTGGGCATTAAAATTTTGATAATTTTGATAAATACGTAAATCTCAAAAGACACTTAGATCAGATTATTTGCCGGCGTTAGCAATGCACTGTCCTGTTTTGTTGCATGCTAGTTTTATTGTTATTTGCATTTCTGAATATGTATTGCTGCGCACGTTCTACAGCCCCTATTGAAAATTCTCATTTGTATGAGAACTTTCTGTGTCCAATAAACACATATGAATCATACAAGATATATAAGAACATATAAGAACCGTATGAGAACCATATAAGAAATATATAAGAACTATATAAGATATATAAGAACATACAAGCACCATAAAAGAAACTAGTGGGACGTTCCTTATAAGTTTCTGATGGGGTTCTTATATATCTTATATACTTCTTATATAGCTCTCATATAATTCTTATATGGTTCTTATATGTTCTTATATGCTCTTATATAACTTGTATGATTCACATGTGTTTATTGGACACAAAAAATTTCTCATACAAATGTGTTTTTTTTTTTACTGGGGGCTGTACAACTGTTTCACTGTGCCACATTGCAGACCACTATTAGTTATTTATTGGCCCAGATAAAGGCTTGATGATGATGATGATGATTTAGATAAAGATACCCGATGCTCCGTCGACGCCTTTGCGCATGCATCGAATCGTTATCGGGTATCGATACTGGAGGTATCGGAACGATCTACTAAAACTCTCTATTGCGGGAAGGCGGAAACGATCTACGAAAGCTGCCTAATAACGGTTATCGCTATTTAAAATGAGATCTACCGACTTCGATTGAGAAAATAAAACTCGGCTTTTTGACCCGAATAGATAAGATGGGTGCTTCCATGTCAGATCGTGCATATATGATCCGGGTAACATTTTTTTTTTATGTAAAACATATGTTAAGGTCATGATTTTGGGAGGAGCATTCAGCTATATGCGAACGCCGTAGCTAATTTTCGAACTGAGATATAACATTTTGAAGCTCGAGGCGTGGAGATTGCAAAGGTTTCGTATGGTAATTTTCACAGCCGTCAATTTCACACCGAAGTATGCACGTAGTAATAATTTTTTTTCAATTTATGAAATAATTACATGTGCACAAAATAATAAAATTAGAATAAAAAATATTTATACAAGAAAATTTACAAAACCCGTCTAATAAACAGCTTTTAGAGACATTCACAAATTATTTACTAAGGAACTACTTCATATAAAACGACGCAAAATATAATAAAAGTATCATTTTAAGCGAATTTTACGATTATATATATATATAAAAATATGCTTAGTCAATATTGTAGTTCTCTTACTAATGCAGAAACGCAGCTCATATCTCTAGTTGTGGCGAAATTGCACAACTATATTCTACAAAACTCCCCTTTTTATCTTTTTTAAACTCTCCTCGATCGCTTACAGTGACTTGAGCTAACCTTTTATGAAAAGCATTGAGTAACGTATGACTTAAGAAATAAACGACAACAAGCCACTGAAATTGAGCTAGCTTTTCCTCCTTATAGGGACTTTGTCGCACCACGTCGACTCCAAAGCATTATCTAGGACCGACAAAGGCTGCACAGCGGTGCTGTTCTATCCTAGGGTTTAAAAAGGTATGGTGTCCGTAGTTTAGCTTTACATTCGTGCTTTCTTGCGTTGCCCCCTCCCCCCCCCCCCCCCCCCCCCCGCCCCCCAAACCCATCTTACTTTTTTTTTTCCAAAATACGTTCGAATTCTGCGTTTTTTTACGGAGCGCTATAAACGTCTGCGAATGTTTTCTATCTTGTAATGTGAGTGGACTTAATAGTTTTCAATTATTCCCACCAGGTTTCTTAGTGAAATGATACCTTTAAATTTATTGATTACAAAGTTAATTACTAAAAGTAATACCCTAATTATACGAAACACTTATTTTTTTCAAAATTTGCCCTCTGGCAGGTACCAATATTAAATCAACCCTTTTTCTGCGCGATGCGTACTTTTCACAAGAATGATTTGGCCCGCGTTTTGTGAACCTGTATGTATATCTGCGTACTTCTCCCAGGGAAATTACTTTGATGTTCAAGTAGTATATATTTTACAAAACTTTACGAAATATGACCAGGACTATCATTGTATCACTGACATAAAAACGGTCAAATACAAAACTCATCTGGTTGTCGACTTCTATATGTATTCTATTGTACATTAAGCATGGACAGTTAGAAAGGGTACGCTGGTTTGTTTGTCGTTACATAATGTTAAACCGCAAGATACCTTCTCTAGATACTACTTCCCTCGCCTTTGTTTTCGCGGTTATAAACTTTCCTCGTGTGAGGGCTTTATTCACGACGATGTGCTGTGCATACATTTCTCAACTGCAGGCAGCATTGACGTCCGCTTGCACTGCAGTCCTTCGTGAGCTGATGGCCCGTGGAATGGGATGGGGTAAAAGGAGAAAAGGGGGGGTCTTAAAATGCAAGGCAAGAAAACGCCAAGTTAAAACTAAGTTAGGGAAAGCGTAACTTTTAACACGTTTTACAACCTACAATAGAGCGCCACCGCTGTGCTATTTTTGTCGGTTGTAAAATATGCCTCGCAGTCGACGTCGTGCGGCAAAGCACCTATAACGAATACAAGCTAGCTCAATTTAAGTGAAGGTTGTTTTTTGTTTTCGTTTTTTTCTTAAAGAGGTCATATGTTACTCAATTTTTGCTGTTAGAAGTTGGTTCAAGTCGATTTAAACGGTTAAACGTTAGAAAATAATAGTTTTTTTTTTTTTTTTTGCTTTATTGACATACAATTTCGCCACCTCAGAAAAATGAGCCGCGTTTCTGCGTGAACAACAGAACTACAATAATAGCTAAACATATTTTTCTTATACATTTGTGAAATGCAGTTAAGGATTAAGGACATGAAGCGCCTACTAACCCTTTCTTGCGACGCAGTCATTTTTGTATTTTCATGCAAAGCCTGTATCGAGTTTCTTAGAGTCTTGCTGCTGCTTTCCGGCGATGTGGAAAGGAACCCAGGCCCCATGTCTCTAGCCCAAATAGAAGAATTCAATAATCTTAAAGACACTGTTACAAAACTTCAGGCGAGTCATTCTACGCTTCAGCAGGAAGTCACTCAGCTTACAGAGCAGCAAAAGCAGTACGAAGCGACCGTTTCGGCCCTTGAGGAGCGCGTAGACCAGCTCTCAAGTGAACTGAATTCCCGGAAAGAAACAGGTGATTGCGATACATCTACTCCACCTCACCTTACGGAGGCTTTAAACGAGCTGTCTAAATTAAAAGCGCGCTGCGACGACGCGGAGGGCAGATCCCGCCGTTCTAATCTAATATTTTTCGGAATCGCTGACACTGACAAAGAAACTTGGGCTCAATCTGAGGGCTTGATCACAAGCCTGTGTTCCGAGAAACTCGGTATCGAAGTTTTATCTTCCGGAATTGAAAGAGCTCACCGGTTAGGAGCATTCCATCAGCAGAAAATTCGTCCCATCATTGTCAAGTTTTCATCGTTCAAAGAAAAAGAGGGCATTCTTGGTTCTGCGCACAAGCTTAAGGGCTCACGCGTTGCAATTAGTGAAGATTTTCCACTTTCTGTAAGGCTCGCATGACGTCGTCTTCTTGATTTTGCCAAACCAAAGGGAACGCCTTTTCGGCTGCGTCACGATAAACTGTTCATAGATGGCAAGTGTTTTGTGTTCGATGACGCTATCGGCTCGGTTGTTGAAAAATGTACGTAGCAATGCCGGCGTTCTTCGCGTTTGCCCACTCACAATCAAACTGCCAAACCTCACGTTATCAACAAGATATCTTCTATTCATTCTATTTTGTTTACTAACATTAGAAGCCTAATCCCAAAGAGAGATGATGTGAATTCCTTGATTCAAACATGCAACGCCGACTTCATTGTTCTTACTGAGACGTGGTTGAATCCCGACATATCAGATGCTGAATTGTTTCCTCCTTGTCCAAACTTTCGTGTGTACAGGTGCGACAGAATTACTAGAAAGGGGGGAGGCGTACTTTTGGCTATTAATAATCAAATCACGTCTCGGCTCATTCCACTTTCTACCGCACTAGAAGTCGTATGGGTTTATCTCCCTACGGCGCCCTCTGTTGTACTGGGCGTATGTTATAGGCCACCTGATAGTAATAAGGAATTCACCTTTGAGCTTAATAAGTGTCTTTCTGAACTCGCTACTCAATATCCTAACGCTTCTGTTGTACTTCTTGGGGATTTCAATTACCCGAATATTAATTGGTCTACCTTCACATCCACTTGCACTTCCTCTCAAGAATTTATAGATCTTTGCCTAGATTATAACCTAGCAAATATTATCACACAGCCTACTAGAATTACCGACTGCTGCAGCAATATACTCGACTTGTGCTTAAGTCAGGATCCTTCTCTTTTTAGCAACGTTACCTACTTAACAGGAATCAGCGACCATCTTGTCATCGACATAACACTCTCTCTCACTGTTCCTCGAAAATCACATTATTGCAAATACATTCGCGACTACGCGAGGGCCGACTATGTGTCTATCAACGCATGCCTCGAAGACTTTTACCAATCATTCTCTGTTAATCTCGAGGAAAGAACCGTCAATGAAAATTGGACGCTCTATAAAAATAAGCTATCCCACTTAGTTGAGCGCTTCATCCCATTGACCCGCATCATATCAGATAACTGTCACCCATGGTATAACAAAACGGTGCATAGTCATGCTAACAAGAAAAAGCGACTTTATAAACGAGCGAAATCTGTCAACAATGCAGCCTCGTGGGATGCATATTATGAGTGTGCTAGAACATACAAAACCGCCATTGCCGATGCTAAAATTAAGTTTTATACTCACGACCTCCCCAACATTTTAACAAATAAACCCAAAAAGTTCTGGAAAGTGGTCAACCCAGCTCTGTCTCTTCCATTGCAGTTCATTAACGACAACGGCATCCCACTTTCAGACGAAGATAGCGCTCTTTACCTTAACAATTTCTTCACATCAATCTTTACTAAAGAAGACTTGCTAAACGTTCCCGACTCATGCCCATTAACTCACCCCCAGATGAATCCTATCATAATTGACCACGCAGGTGTATTGAAAGCAATAGAAAACCTAAAGGTTTCCTCGAGCTCTGGAGATGACCAAATTAATTCGAAGGTATTAATAAACACTAAACATATTTCCTCTGTTTTTCTCTGTGACATTTTCTCACAATCGCTCACGCTTTCCATAATTCCACGTGACTGGAAAATAGCTAACGTAATACCTGTTCACAAAACTGGTGATCGCCAACTAATAAGTAATTACCGTCCCATCTCTCTCACCAGTGTTCCATCTAAGCTCATGGAGCATATACTTTACTCAAATATGATAAACTTTCTTGACTCTCATAACCTTCTTTTTAAACATCAGCACGGATTTCGTAAATCTTACTCTTGTGAAACCCAGCTAACCGCCTTCCTTACTGATATTTACTCAAGCTTTGATTCGAATATTCAGACCGACGCCATTTTCATTGACTTCTCCAAAGCATTTGATAAAGTACCCCACCAACGTCTTTTAACAAAGCTTAACGATATTAATATTCATCCCTCTGTTGTTAAGTGGATATCTGAATTCCTAATTAACCGTAAGCAATATTCCTCCGTTAACAACGTAAAATCTCCCACCTCTACCGTAACGTCAGGTGTCCCCCAGGGAACCGTACTGGGCCCCCTTCTGTTCCTAATCTATATTAATGATCTCCACCTTAATATCGCTTCTTCTGTGCGGCTGTTCGCCGACGATTGTGTCATTTACCGACCCATTCTTTCAAACCATGATCATCATGCTCTCCAGGAAGACCTAGAGTCTGTAATCCATTGGTGCGAAAAATGGCAGATGACATTAAACTTCAATAAATGTAGATCCCTATCAATTTCCCGCAGTTCGCGTGCCACACCATTTTCGTATTACCTCTCTAACACTCAAGTAATAGCATGCTCATCTTATAAGTACCTGGGTGTTCATCTCACCTCTGACCTATCATGGACTACTCACATAACTTCTGTTATTTCTGATACTAACCGTTCTCTCGGATACTTGCGCCGTAACCTTAAACTTGCTACACCCTCCGTAAAACGACTAGCGTATACTACTCTTATAAGATCGAAATTAGAATACGCCTCATCTATATGGTCCCCATGGCAGTCCTACCTTGCAAATAATCTAGAATCCGTCCAAAACAGAGCCCTTCGTTTTATTTATAACAACTACTCACCATATACCAGCATATCAGGATTACGCCAATCAGCTAACCTTCATTCACTTTCCCTTCGCCGCCGAGTATCACGCCTTTCTCTCCTCCACCGAATTTTCTATCACAATAGCCACCTTAAAGAATCACTGCTATCACCTCCCCATCGTATTTTCCCGCGTCTAGATCACCTATGTAAATTACGTCCAATTCGATCATCAACTGTTTCTCACCAGACTTCCACACTACCATTGGCCATCGAGGATTGGAATTCACTACCTCATAACATCGTTTGTATTAATAATACTACTAAATTTGTTGAAGCCGTTACCCTCTTTTTATCTAACCTACCTAGCTAGCTTACAGTGTTATAATTGTGTTTACTGTTCTATTTGTTTTTGTTCTATTGCCACCCCCTTGTATAATGCCCCACGGGCCCTCAAGGAAAATAAATGATGATGATGATCATTTTGATATCTTTTCGTCCTTTTGTATAAAGTAGTTCGTTGATAAATAATTTGGAAAATGTGTCTTCAAAGCGTGTTTTTTGATGGGTTTCGTAAATTTTCTTGCATTAAAATATTTTATTGTAATTTTTAATATTTTTCGTGTGCATGATGTAAACCTTTTATTAAATGAATTAAAAAAAATTATTACCACGTACATGCCTTGGTGTAAAATTGACGACTGTGCAAAGTGCCATAGCGAAACCTTGGCAATCTCCGCTCTTCGAGTTTCAAGATTTTAAATCTCCGAAATAAAATTACCTGCGAAGTGCGCATATAGCTGAATGCGCCTTCCCACTAACACGGCTTTAACGTACATTTTACATAAATATAAAAATGTGACCCGGACCATCATTACCCAGTCTGACGTGGAAACACCCAGCTATTGAAGAAACATCGAAATCCAACCAAATATGACGTTTTGTGTGCTGTCCCCTTCTTCGTCCGTCGTCTCCGGTTTTCAAAAATGTGTAACATCAACCAGCTCGCCTGCCTACTTACTTTATCTTCAAATATGACCCTCATGGCGGAAATAGGATGTGAAAGATTGATAAAACGACTTTAATCCGAAAAAAAAATTGAAAGGCAAAATTAATTTATGAGCCGACCTTAATGTAAGCCTAATATTGATTAAAAAAACATTTTGGACACTTATGGCATTTGTCTCAAGGAAAACAAACCTGTCAGCAGAACAAAATTAATGGGTTTTTTTTCTCTCGCGCTGACAAGTTATTTTTACCTAAATAAATTCGCAGTTGTCCGCAGCGAATTTCTTGTTTCGACTTAATGAGGCTTAGGTGTACCTTGGTTCATAAGAAATTTCGGTTTTCATTTTCATCTTTTGATTTAAGCAAGGACATGTTATCAAACTCTCGCATCCGTACAGCACCGCTAGCGTCATATTGTCACAAATGACAGGAGCAGAAGCGACGAAAATCCCGTTTCGAACTGAACGTTCAATCGGGGGCGACGAGAAACGACAGAGCAAGAGTGACACTTCTGTCACGCGCTTACGACGCGTGACCAAACTAAAAGTGCGTCGCTTCACTCGGCCACGTCCGTGACACAATGCCTCGTCATCGGGCACTCTCGGATCCCACGCATCCGCGTTCGATGCGGCCACGATCGAGCACGAGCCACTTCTCCCGGCAGCGGCGAGTCACGCTTGCTTTCTGCGGCCACGCGTCCGGCGGACCGTGACGGCGGAAAGGAAACGGCGCAACTCGGAAGCGGCGAAAGGCGCGTGACGGGCGACGCGTGACGGCGACGCTCGCTCGTCACGCAAACGACGGCATGGCCCCGCCGAGCTGCCCGGCGTCACCGTGACCCGCGCCGCCGGCTGTCTGGCACGTCGGCAGTACGTCTCGTTTTGAGTCCGGGTCGTTGCCGAGTGCCGGACGATTCCGTCGTGCCCTTGACTATGCGGAGAGCAAGTCGGCTACCTCTTGAGCAGGAGTTGCGGTGACGTCAGAACGACGCCGAGCTCTGATTGGCGTCGATCCATTGGATAGTGGGTAGACCTATATGCTTGATTGCCTCGAGGTCTACCCACTATTTTTTTCAATCAACCAATAAGAGCTCGGTGTCGTTCTGACGTCATCGAAACTCCTGCGCAAGAAGCAGACGCACTTGTGCTCCGTACACCCCGCTTCCCTTCAAATCTGACCGCAGCCGATGCTACGATTCGACGCTACCTCCGATAACGATGCGATGCATGTGCAAAGGCGGCGTCGGAATATCGGGTATAGTTATCGGAATCATCGAAACGATATACTACAACTCTCTATTATCTTTCAGTTTGGCAAATTTCCCCGAGTATGGGACCTCAACTTGACATTTCATTTCTAGTTCGGACGACAGCTCTCAAAAACTGGCAGGTAGGCCAAGGAAGCCTGAAGGACAGATTCAGCTCATATTGTCCGCAATGGCTAGTCAAGAAAGCGTGAAGGAATGTTTCATCTCATATTGTCCGCGGTCGTACGTGTATACCACCTAAACTAGTTGTGTTTCTTTTTTTTTTTTAACACAATTTGTTAATGGGCAGGATTTCACGCGAAAAGACTGTTACGCTCCAGCGTGACGAAAAAGCTACACTCACGAGCCAATGCGACAAAACACACACAGCGCCCATAGCAGTCAATGCATAAAAATTTAAAGAGAAGGCGTACCGAGTCATAATAAATCATATTTAATAAAATTAGGCATAATTACTTATAGAAAGCAAAATTCATCGAGCGACTCACCTGGAATCGAACCCCGGGCCCTGCGACCCAAAGCCTTTGCTCGGCTCTACAAAGAAGTTTTCGTTGTTGTTGTTTCTTTATTGAGGGCATTACGAAATGGGTGTAAAATATAACAAAAGCAAGAGGATCAAGTCCTCATCGCAGGAGCCTGCAGTCGCAGGCGACCATCAAACCGCGCAGCTGGCCGTAAATGACGAACCGTAGCTCCCCACATGACCTTACGACGTCATGGAACGGATCATAAGGTTCATAAGTCATCAACAAACAGCGTAGCGGGTGCATGATGTGAAGACTTTATACAGCCGCCCACGTAGCGGGCATGATAAACCTCATCCATGTTTTTGAGGGTTAAAGTGCTAGAAACAACGAACAAGTAAAAGAAACGAACAACACAGAGCGCTCTTGCAACCGAAGTTTATTCTAGGAAAACACACAAATATATACACCGTGAAATCACGCCATGTACTACAGAAATGCAACATCACCCAATCAGTGCTTGTTTGTCAGCTATCTACTTTACAAAATATTTTAAAAACGCCACCTCAGAGCCAAACAGGGCTATCGATGGAACGCTGACACACGTTCCTTCAACGCACTCGGTTATAAAAAACGCTTCGGATATTTTCCGTGTCATTTTGTTTCGGTTTCGGGCCAAGATAATGGTGTTGTCAAACTTTGGGACACACCGACATCTGTTACAGTGCACAGCCAAATTTCCCGAGGGTGACAATCGAACTGAGAGTGCATGCTCCCTGAGCCTATCATTTATACAACGTCCCGATTGGCCTATGTATACTTTGCTACATGATAAATGAATCTTGTAAACCACGCCCTTGCTACACTCCACATACCGGGTCTTAAGCTTCTGACAGACACCGACGCGTGTCTCCCCTCGTCCCACTTTTCCACACAATCCGCCCAGTTTTTGAGGAGCTGAGAGTAATACAGGAACCCCATGTTTTTGCCTCACTTTCTTTATATTGTGGCTCACATTATGCACATAAGGTATTACAACTGGCCTACGCCTTGGCTTCTCTCCTACAACACCACATCCTCCCCGAAGTTTTTTTATCAGGCCCTCAGCCACCCCCACAAGAAGTGTAGGTGGAAAGCCTCCTTCCTCGAGCTTCAATATTTGCAACCAAAAGCTGTCTTCTATCTTATGTAGGCAAGACTACGTTAAGGCAGCCCTCAGGCATGTAGAGGCAATGCCCCTCTTAACAAATTTTTAGTGATTAGAATCAAATGGTAACACCCTCTTCTTAGCCCTAGGGCAGTAAAACCAACATACATGTGAATTCCGAAATAAAATATTAAGGTCTAAAAACTGTAAGCTATCTTCCGCGGGACTTTCACTGGTGGGACAGTGCATCAGGGCTGGTGAAGCCCTGATGCACTGTCCCTAAACACTCCTAAATGTTTAGAAATGAAACCCTCTCTTTCAGAACCCTTCTTCGAACGTAAAGACACCAGGTAATTGTCTACATACCTAAAAACACGAATGACTTCTTTATCCAACCGGCTTTCAATTTCTCTGTCACACTTTGCTAAAAACAGGTCGCTCAGCACGGGCGCCACGCTCGTCCCAATACATACACCTTCCTTCTGTATGAGCTTTACTCCTTCATGAACAACATAAGTGGAGTTCAGATAGAAGCGTAAAAATTCTAAAAACCCCTCCTCATACACGCCACACTCATTCTGAAACTTTCTGAAACACCAAACGTTTCATTAGCTTCTCTAACCGCCTCAAAAAGTGCCTCATGTGGGATAGAATAAAAAAGGTCTTCGACGTCGAAAGAAGCCGCGTCACAAGTACCGGGATTTGAATCTATAAGGAATTCCACCACACTCTCAGAATTACAGACCCTAAAAGAATCGCGTAAATGAAGCTGTGGCAGGTTTCCTTGAAGGTACGACGACACCTGTGATTGCCACGACCCCTTCTGCGTGACTATCGCCCTAAAGGGCATAGCCTCCTTGTGTGTTTTAACTGAGAAAAATGTACTCAGGTGAAGACCTTTTGCTCGTACGACCGACGCTTTTAATCTGGCAAGGCCCAGGTTTTGAATCATTTCAATAGCTCTGTCTTTGATCTTTGTAAGTTACAGATATTAAAGACAGGGCTATTGAAATGATTCAAAACCTGGGCCTTGCCAGATTCGAGGCGTCGGTCGTACGAGCTAAAGGTTTTCACCTGAGTATCTTTTTTTGCCAAGTGGGAGAAGACGGGCGATGAAAAACCAGTGGCCTTTGCCTCGAGAAGTTTGTCAAATGCAGAACGTAACTACGCACAGATAGACAGGGAGGCTCTAGCTTTGCTATTTCGTGTTCGGAAATTCCACCAGTACGTTTTTGGTCAGAAGTTTCAACTCTTGACAAGCCATAAGCCATTGCTGGGCCTCTTGCACCAGGCCAGGCCTGTTCCTGCCGTGTTGCCACCTCAGATGTTGCTCTGGAGTCTGCAACTTTCTGCATATAACTACGAACTGTTGTACGTACCTGTCTCCAAGCTGCCACATGCCGACGTTTTCAGTCGTCTTCCGCTTCCTGTCAAGAATGAGCACGAGCCTCCTTTGGGAGACATCTTGCTGCTTGAGGCAGCGCCGGAGGTTCCTCTAGATTCTACCAAGATCACAGCATTAACACGGACTGACCCGGTTCTGTCACGGGTGCATTACTGGATTTTCCAAGGCTGGCCTTCAAGGAAGCTGCCAGAGGAATTCCGCCCCTTTGTGGCCAGGAAGAACGAACTGTCCAGCTACAGAAACTGTGTGCTCTGGGGATCTCGTGTTGTGATTCCGGGTCCCGCACAGGCTCAAGTCCTTGACACTTTACACACCACGCACCCTGGAGTAGTGCGGATGAAAGGTCTTGCACGCAGCACAGTGTGGTGGCCGGGCATCGACAGTCACGTCGAACGCAAGGTAGCTGGCTGCCAAATGTGCCAAGAAACTCGACAAGCCCCCAGCAAGGCATCGGTGCACCCATAGGAGTTCACGAAGACCTCTTGGTCTCGTTTGCACATTGACTTTGCCGGTCCCTTCAAAGGGAAGGTTTTTCTGCTGGGCGTCGATTCGCATTCCAAGTGTTTGGAAGTTTCCTTGATGGAATCAATGTCGACCAGAACAGTACTCAAGGAACTTCGGGC
Organism: Ixodes scapularis; assembly: GCF_016920785.2. Lineage (NCBI taxonomy): Eukaryota > Metazoa > Arthropoda > Arachnida > Ixodida > Ixodidae > Ixodes > Ixodes scapularis. The sequence goes on from NW_024609836.1 coordinate 26,900,555, forward strand.
GATGTTTGCTCGCTTTGGCATTCCCGAATTTTTAGAGTCGGACAATGGAACTGCGTTCACGTCAGAAGAGTTTGCTGAGTTTGCAACCAAGAACCAGATCCGGCACATTACAGTCGCACCCTATCACCCGTCCTCCAATGGACAGATTGAGAGGATGGTACCGGAAACAAAACACGTGCTACGCAAGTTGTCTGAGGGAGACTGGCAACAAAGCTGTCTCATTTCTTGTTGGGCCCCCAGCACATCTTACCAAGTACAACTACGGGGAAGAGTCCGGCTGAACTTCTGATGGGGAGACGACTGCGATCTGCTATAGACCGTGTGCATCCAGATTTTTATCTGGATGATCATCTCTGGAGCGTTACTTCCGAGACTGCTTTCAACGAATTCGGGAGTTCTGTCCCGGCGATGCGGTGTATGCACGGAACTATCACGTGGGTTCCCGGGTTCATCGCTTCAGTCACAGGACCCCTGTCGTACCAAGTTCGTCTGTCCGACGTTCGCGTTTGGCGAAGGCACGTTGATCAACTCCGCAACCATGCCAGTCCACTAGACCTTGGAGGAGGTGCCAGTAACAGTTGTGGTGACACGACCAGATGGTGATCACCCCTCGTGGTTGGCCAGGACCCACCACTGCAGGGGGTGAATGAAGATTTTCCAAGTCCAAGTCTACCGGCCACCCCCCCCCCCCCCCCTCCCCGCCTAGACCCGACGGTCCTAACCTGCCTGGAAACCTTTCACAGGAGCAGACCTCTCCCAGCCAACCTGCAACAACAGGAGCTTCTAGGTACCCTCAACGTGAGAGAAGCCCCCCACGGCGTTACCAGGACTAGGTCCCGTAGGGGGGAAGGGATGTTGTGTATACAGCAGTTCATCGGGCAACTGTGAGCGATAGCAGCGCCATCCTCCAGTAGGCGGACGTGGAAGGACTCACTGTTCGCCATTCCGTTTCTACTTCTACGACTCTTGTACGCGTCCGAGGTCCGCCTTGTAAATAAACCCTTGTTATGCATACCTAACAGTGCCGATACTTTCGTAGTGTCTCTCTTAATTAAATTCGTGTCAAAAGTCCAAATTATCGTTCCCTCACTCAAAAAATAAAAAAAGTTATTGTGTTTATGATGAACGTTCATATTGAATGAAAAGTGTGCTTATAATTTCATTTTCTTCACTTCTTTTTTAATCAGGCAATGTGACATCAGTTTCACTTCGGTTTCAACTGGAATCGAAAGTTGGGGTTGTTAGGCATCTTACAGGGTAGCTTGCTGAGCTGTTTGATTGAACGACAAACTGGACATACTAAAAAACAGCGCAAAAAAAAAGGACTCAAAGTAGAAGACGGACACAGGACATATACGCTGACTAACAAGTAACAACCAAAGGTTTACTGGAACTTCCACGAGCGCCGTAAAGACATAAAGCATTTCCACCTAAAAAAACTATACAGTGGAAGTTCCACCGTCCTTAGTATAGTGTGACACGCGATCCGTAAATGTCAAAAATGTGTCCTGAACATGATGCGAATGATGTGCGAACGCAGCGCATAAGCTTAATAGCGCCGTTATCAAAAAAGAAAAAAAAAGTATTTTTTTTATTGCGCGTTTTGCAACGTTTGGATATGGTCCTAATTGTGGTGCGAACGCATTATTCCTGCTTAAGGATTTCTAGTGCTGTTGTAGACTTTTCTTATTTTATTATTTTTATTAGCATTTACCTCTGTCGAAAGAAAAAGAAAAGCATGTAAATCAAGTTCGTTTTATTTTGTTTTAAGCATTTGTGATCAATAGAAAATGTGCAGAAAATTCATTTGCATCACTTATTCAGAAGTAATGTGGCATCAGTTTTGGTTTCTTTTAGGTTTCAACTGTGTCCTATGGCGCGCATCTAAACTGGGGTTGTTAGGTCTATGTACCGTGTAACACCGGTCAACTTGGTTGAGCTAAACGACAGTTGGAAGATGCCAACGATTTTTAGTTTAATGACAGTAGATAGCGCCCGTGAAACTAGGGTATAATACCCTTGTTACGGGGCAAACATAACTGCAGTTACGCAAAGCCAGAGTTGTGACTATGCCTTCAAAGCAATAGGCGCACGTGCGCCCAACGCTTAGAGTGCATAGCCACAGAACGCTTCGAATGAGTCGTTCTGAACCAGTTGCGCCAAGGTTGCTATGGCGCGTCATTGTACTGAAAGCGTTCCTCGCAAATATAAGCGTCTTTGGCACTGTGTATGCCATCAACTTATCAGCCACGCTCATCACCAGAAATCTCTTCCAATTCTATTGTTCTTCTTGCGTCTTTCAAGGCACGAAATTATATTTTACGGTCTCCAAGCACCGACGCCGCGTGTGATGGCGGTACGAGGAGGTGCTCTTGTTTCGCCGGTGTGTGGATAACAAAATCTCGCTATATAAGAAATGTATCTGAAAGCAACCTGTCACCTGAAATTTCGATCGGCTCGCCAAGGATGGAGAGGTCAAGGAAGAACTGCTTATCCCATGGACCAAAATATCCACAGTAAGCAGCATGGATTTAGGAAGGGAATGTCCACCGTCACGCAACTCGTTACGTCTGTTCATGAATTTCTCGCGATACTCGATGATTTAGGGCAATGCGATGTTCTTTTTTTTAGACTTCTGTAAGGCGTTCGATAAGGTGCCGCTTGCAAAACTGCTTTATAAACTCGAACGTATAGGACTTCCCTCTTACATTATTTTTTGGATAAGTGCCTACTTAAGAAATAGATCCCAATTCGTTGATGTTAACGGCCATGTTTCAAACGTTCTATCTGTCACTTCCGGCGTGCCCCAAGGAAGTGTGTTGGGACCATTGCTATTTCTTATTTATATAAATGATCTAACCGAAGTGGTTTCTTCGTCTGTTTCCATGAGATTGTTTGCGGATGACTGTGTTTTTAAAGACATCAACACTGCTGACGACCATCTTGCGCTTCAAGAATCTATTATCGAGATAGAGCACTGGTGTGAAGCTTGGGATATGGATTTGAATATTGAAAAAACTGCTTCTAAAAATTACACGAAAAAAACATATAAACTCATTTAAATATCAGCTTCACAACATTGCCATTCCTGAGGTCACTAGCTATAAATATCTAGGTGTTACCATTACTAATCGTTTAATTTGGTCTACACACTTCTCAAATATTTGCTCTAAAGCTTTCGCTAAACTGTGTTTTCTAAGGCGAAAGCTCAAGCACGTTCCCAGTAGTGTTAAGCTCCTCGCATACAATACGTTCATCAGTTTAAAACTCGAATATGCATCAGTAATTTGGGATCCCCACAATAAAAAAGATATCCACCAGCTTCAACTTGTACAAAGAAAGGCAGTAAGGTTTATATTCAGTAAATACAATAGATTGGACTCGCCCACGGAACTTATGAGGGATAACCAAATACCACCTCTCGATACACGTCGGAAAATGACTCGTATTTTATTTTTTTTACGACATCCTGACATCCAGAGTAAGCCTAAATACACTCCCATATCTCAATCAACTAACTTCAAGAAAAACACGACACACTAGGGATCACGCACTACAGCCCATCTTCGCAAAAACAAATGCCTTTAAGCACAGTTTTTTTCCGCGCACTATTTCGGACTGGAACTTGATACCAGAAACCATTATTCAGTCAGCCAATTTCATTCAGGAATTAGAACGGTACCTAATTCGATAATGCATTCCGCAGCAGTGGTCTTGTCTTCTTTTGTATTATTGTTTTTGTCATTTTTTCATGTGCACCCATATGTTGCATTTTTTGCCCCTCCTGCTTGGGCCAGAGAACTGGCCTGCAGTATTGTAAAATAAATAAATAAAATACAGGGAGCTTGGCGCTACTTTCCCACGATCCAGTGATTTTACTCTGCTGTAAGCACCAAAATGGCGGCGCACACAAGAAAATCGCAAAAGGGAGTGCCGATACCGTAAGCGTATAGCTTATTCAGTGGCTCCATACTTGTTTTCACTTAAAAAGAGAAAACGAGTTTTGCGCTTTGTTTATACGCCGTGCGAAGTGTATAGTTCTTACAAGATTTGGTTGTCGGAGGAAGAAGCGATGCCTTTGGCGTTTGAAACGTATACGTCTTAATAAGATAACATGTATCAAATCTATGAAGCACCTACATATATCTTAGTTCTCTAGATAAAGGGGGAAAATATTAGTAATGCTCCGCGAGGTGCCGGACTACTTTTCCTACGGTTCTTGAGGTGAAAACAAGTATAGCATGCACATGACGTCATCGTGTTGGGCGTTCGTTGAGCCAGCGGGAAGTGAATCAGCCCCAGGGGGCGTCTCGTGTGTCCGCTGTAGCTTTATCAGTATACCACGGCTGGTAAAGCAAGTATTCACTGGACGCCATATTTGTGGGTGCTGTTTAGAGCGCATGCTCAGAACAAGCTTACATCAATAGGCTGCTAAGACCGGCACTCTCGATGGTGCGGAATGCACGTTGCAAAAGAACTGTGGAAGCTCGCCATCAGCACGCGCTCAGCATTCGCGCACACACCTATATCGCCGCCAGTGAATGCTCCCTATAGGGAGCATTCACTGGCGGCCATAGATATCTGTGCTTCTGCTGAGCGCGTGCTGATGGTGAGCGCGTGCTGATGGTGAGCTTCCACAGTTCTTTTGCAACGTGCATTCCACACCATCGAGATTGCCGGTATTAGCAACCTATTAATGAGAGCTCGTTCTGAGCATGCGCTCTAAACTGCACCCACAAATATGGCGTCCAGTGAATACTCCCTATAGGTCCCTTGTCGTGCATCACGCACTGGTGACACACGACCGCACCCCGGTGCCATGCTCATCCAGCTCGAAACGGGCAGGGTGATAAAAATAGAACCAAGCATCCCAGGTTTCTGCAGCGCAAGTTTTCAGTGCACGAACTCCGAGCTGCTGTGCTCTAACAAAACTCGGCGCTCCCATTTGGGGAACTTCCCCAACAATCATTATGCCAAATCTCCCGAAGAAAACAGAGTAGCCTGATATATTGTAGCCTGATATTCACTGGACGCCATATTTGAAGGCGATGTTTGGGGCGCATGCTCAGAACGAGCTCACGTACATTAATAGCCAGCTGGTACCGGCAATTTTGATGATGCGCAATGCGCGTTGCAAAAAAACTGCGGGAGCTCACCATTAGCACGTGCTCAGCAGCCGCACACACAGCTATGGCCGCCAGCAAAACAGTCCTTACTGAAAAGGCTTCGGTGATGAATGGTTATACGTAGCGTGGACGTTGAAGTGAAAGCGAACTCACTAACTCATTTTAGAAAAAAAGACGTTTCCTTCCTGTTTGTCTAAGGATAACATCAAATCCGGACACCGTCGCCCTATTTTGAAATCGATCATTTAACTTCGCGCTGAATCAGTCGTGGAGCATAGACTCCTATAGATTGCAATGTTTCGAAAGCCGTTCGCGGCCATCGGTAAGTACTCTGCGAGACACCTTTAACGGTAACAAACCATCGCTGTTTGTTTGTTTTCTGTTATTCTTTCAAAGTGAAAGGGCTGTCATGAAAACTACCGGATTAAGAGAAAGTAGTCATTTGGGACGCCAACCTAATAGTTAAATAAATACTGGTGCCCCCACCAATAACCTTTCGAAGTAAAATGCAAAGAAGTGGCAATGTCGTGCTCGCGCTAACGGTGTCGCGCAGTGTACAGCCTTCATCAACAAGAAAGACCCATTCATCGATGCAGTTTATAGTGCCGTGCTAAGCACACTTTGACCAGAAGTGCTTTGTTTTTGAGAAAGAATAGTGCAAGCGTTTCTTTATATCCTCACTCCAAGAAATATGGCCCTGACCGAAACGAATCCATCAACGCCGCCTGAGACTGGCTTGTCGAATGTATATTTCATAATGGTGCAGGCTGGACGTCATGTGTTGCTGCCAGCGTGGCTAATTAATGTGCTGCTACCAAATAACTCTTTTTTTTTATATCGCATCATAGCGCAAGACAACACTATCCTGTGCAAAGCGGCTCGGTAAGCGCGACGCCTGCAGGATAAACATTACCCTTAATTCCTGCCTCGAGCATTGTGCTCCAACGACCTGGAAACTTCTGCGATGAACTTTTTTAACTGGTGCAGCTAACTATAATACAGAATGCGCCTCCAGAAAAGGTGAGTCCCTCAACCGGTTTCGTAAAACATGTACACTCCCCCCCCCCCCCTTTCTTTTTTCAGTATTAAAGGGGTCATGAAACGGTATCGGGTTGTAATAGTCATGACTTGGCAGAGGCGTGCAGGTCCTAGTCTGGCCCAAGTATACTCGCAAAGATCGCCACTGATTTAAAATCTTTTGGTCGCGGTGGAATACCGAGGTTAAAAGGTCATACTTTTTTCAGTCTCACCTTTGAAAAGCTTGATGACGTAATTGTGGGATAGAAACCGCCCGCCTGACGACAGTCGAGCGCGGCTCATGGACTGGGCACGAGAACTGCGTGAGCACTTGACTTAGGCTAGTGACAATGCCTCGTCGGTCACTCGGGTAGTGGCTCGTGTCCAACTACTACTGCGGCGATGAGAATAGCCGAACTCTAACAATGTTTGGAGCCCAGCTCACTTTTTCTACTTTGCCAACCCCAGTCTGTGGGTATGATTAACGTTGGCGGCATATGATAAGCACTAAGTCACGTGGCCGCTCTGTTCTGGCTCCGAGTTGACGGGATAAACGATGCTCATATATCTCGAATTTATTTGCCGACTGTTATTTCTTAGAAAGAAAAACTAAGGCAATTTTACTCAGTTATGAACATTTGGGAGTGATCTTAAGTAGTATTTAGCGAAGAAGAAAAATCGTTCAATGACCCTTTAATAAATGCGTAGCTCAAGAACGCATGATTTGTTGTTTAAATGAGCCATGAAACAATTCTTCTACTTTCGCTAAATACTACTTGGCATCACACCCTAACGTTAATAATTGAATAAACTTGTCTTAGCTTTCCTTTCTATAGAAATGGTAGACGTAAAAAAAAAAATCAATAAATTTGAGCATCGCTCATCTCCTGAACTCGGAGAAAGAACAAGCGGCCATGTGGCCTAGTACTTATCATTTGCTGCCAACGTTAACCACACCCTCGCGCTGGGATTGGCAAAGTAGACAACGAGCGCTGAGCTCCAGGCATTGTTAGAGTTCGGATATTCTCATCACTGCAGTGGTTGGGCACGAGCCCTACTTCCGGCCGAAGCATTGGTTGTTATGAGCCGAAGTCGAGTCGAGTGCTCACTCTATTCTCCTGTCCAATTCATGAGCCGCATGTCGTCAGACGGGTGGTTTCTATCCCACAATTACGTTATCGAGCTTCTCGAAGGTTAAAACCGAAAGATATAGTCCCCTTTTATCCTCGCAATCTCACCGCGACCAAAAAGCTTCCGAATCCGTGGCGGTCCGTGCGAGTATACTTGGGCTAGACAAGGACCGGTACGCCTCTGCAAAGTCATGAACTTTCCAACCCGGTATCGTTTCATGGCCGCTTTAAGTAATCAAGCAGCGCCCATAAAAGTATGTTGCCGCGGCTCGTTGTTCGTGCGCTTTTGCTGTCATTGCACCTCTCAGCCTAGACTTTTCCAACGCACAGTTTTGAAACGATTCCTCTTTTGCTCGTTCCAGGTGCGGCCATTGCGCGTGCGTAGAAACCAGGATTCATGTGAAATGGAACGTCTGCTCATGCGCCGACCCCTACCAAAAAAAAAAACACAGTATGACTTTTCGCTAACTGGATTATGAGACAGGAAATCTAACTGGATTTTTCGCTGGCAACTTGAAATCCAGTTTGAAGAAAACTGGATTTCAGGTTTGCAACAAGAAATCCAGTTAGATTTCCTGTTCCATAATCTACCTAGCGAAAAGTTACACTGTTTTTGTTTGTTTTCGGTAGGGGCGCCGACAACAGTGCCACCGCATTGTCATGACGTCACAGCCCCACGTTGGTGGTCAATAGACAGGAGCTACATAGGACGATGAAAAGTATCGCCGACACCTGCTAGAACGAAGGGGAAAAAAAAAGTCTGCACTCATCGATCACTAACAAGCGCTGCGAATGCCTAGATGCTCGTTTCGGTGGCGTCTCACGACCACAAAGAAAGAGAAGCGTCCGCGCACGGCCCCGGGGGGACCGCCCGGAAGGGGGTCGCTCGAGGAGCGCCGGCCATGACCCAGAGAGGCGCGAATTCCACGTTCCCATAGCCCGGGGCAATCGGCGTACACCCGATTGATACCGGATCACCGCCCAACGGGATGAACTGGTTCACTGGCGACGGCTCCGATGACCTCCTCTCTCCGCCCTCCCCTCCGTTCCCCCCCGTGAAGAAAAAGCGCCATCGCGGACGGTGGCTTCAAAGCCCCGAGGACCAGGAAGTGGCGTTTCTCTGCCGGAGAACACCAGCTGAGTACTTCGCAGCGGGGCGCTTGCTTCCGTGCCGCTGCTCCGAAGCTGAGAGTGCGACGGAAGCTAAGATGCTCGCCGGACCGGTCATACGCATCTCTTTGTCGCCACGTGATCACGTCAAGCCCGTATCCCCTCGCGCAGAGAGCGGAGTCGGGCGATGAAAGGAAGCCGGTTTATTGGTCCGGCGAACGCGTAACTTCAACCGCCAGGTCGACGTAAGGTTGAACGGACTATAAAGAAGTCCCGCTCGACTCAGCTTCCTTCTACAAGTTACGACCAGGCGCCGCTACGTGATCAAGCTCCTAAAGTGCTAACCCCCCCCCCCCCTTTCCCTCCCTCTTTTCTGCTCTTGAAACCGGTACGTGATTTGCATAACGAGTTGGTCACCTGACGTCACCGCAAACCGCCGCGCCGCGCCCCTTGGTTTGAAATGGGCAAAAATGAGGAGGTTCTTTGTTTTTTTTATTTGTCCGCGTGTCTGCGTCGGCCACGTCGCTTCTCGGGATTTCAACTGTGCCGGTTCGAGGAGGCTTCTATACGGGCACCACGCGAAAGCAAGAACTGCACGGTTCAGCCGCACTTGGGAATTGGGGCAACGGGGCCCCGGGACAATCTTCGTTATTCTTTGAGGCATTGATGAGGGGAACGGGTGTGTGAGAGGTGGGAAGCCTTCAGAGGCCGTTTGAACGGTGGTCGCGAAGCATCTATTGGAATTTACCTAGATCGCGTGCTTCTGCTGCGGAGGGTTTATCCAGGGTTGTCAAACTGGAGCTGTAAAAGATTCCTTGGAGGGACTCGAGGGAGGGGGGGGGGGGGGGGGGGGGAGAATTTTGATCAACACAATTTGTAGACCTTTATACTGGCTGGGCGTCTGGTATACCGCACAACAGGGCTGCAGCACGTGCTCAGAAGGCTTTCCACAACCCAGCAGACGAAGATGGTATCGTGCAGAACACTATTTTTGGAAAGGGTCTATACTGGTTGTCCCATCAAGAAAAAGGGACGTTTTGCGTATTATTGTACGCTGCGCGAAGTACTTCTCACAATATTTGGTTGCCAAGGAAAGAAGCGATGATTGTGGCTTTATAAAACATGTACGTCCTAATCAAGTAACATAAAGATAATGTAAGATGCACCTACAGATATCTTCATTCAACGCAGGAAAAAGTAAATTATTAACGTTCCACAAAAAAAAAACTGACTTTTTTTTTTCTTTTTATTGCGGTTTTTGACGTAAATACGAGTACAGAATAATCGAGGCCTGCGGACATCCTCCTCTTCCTCCATGGAACGCCATTTTACGCGTCGCCTTTAAGCAGGCATTAGTTTCATTTTTTTTTTTTCTTTTCGTATCGCGGAAAGGGGAATGAAGTAGCGCAGACAACGAACGGCCCGAGTGTATGAACGTGAGCTCTATAAGTGGAAGTAACGCTGGTTTCATACCAGAGCAGTATGTAAATAAAACGATAAGCTGCTTACAACAATAAAACGTGCGCAAAACCAGGTTTACGTGAGGCCAAACGCCTTCCAATGCTTCCTATACGGACAGCAGCGCCACCACAGCGTCATGACGTTAAAGTCGCGCGTTGGTGTATATCGGTGAATGGCCTCGTGATCCCATCCACAACAGGAATTCGGGCCGCTCAAATGACGCCCAATGAAGAAAGGCAACTAGAGTTTCTTTATTTGAAGAATATTGTGTCGTTCTCACCCGGAGACACGGAGCCCGAATCTGAAAGAAAACCCAAAAGCAATTACGCGGCATTAGGCGTCCCTTGTGTGTCCCAACTGGAACAAACGCTGCGAGCGCGATACTTTTCGTCGTAGTTTGATTATGCCCCAAGCTGTGTAACAAAAATACCTCTCCCCCTTTTCCGTAAACCCACCACAAATACATCCAAAAGTTGTTGTTTTTTTTTTTTTTTTTTTGCCTTTTTTAAACTGGGTAAAAAAAAAAGTGTGAGGACAAATATTTGGATATAGCAGAATTTAGATACGTACTGTAACCACTTCTCCGTACTTAATCACCAAGTAGATTTAGGCAGCTCTTATGACGGCGCACGAGCATTTGGATCACCACCTAAAGAAGGTTGTCACCTATAGGTGCTCGGGGATCCCATCAGGCGTCAAAACGACCGTCAGACGGTTCAGTAACGTTTAAGACGTGCGCCCGCAGCCAAAGCATGTCGCAAGGCAACGAGCGCTTGCTGGAGGTCGGGCATTCGAAAGAGACGCCCTGTCGTTCTCGCCCTGTCACCGACTTGAGGCGACACCACCCATAGCACAAGGCCCCTGCATGACCTCATCGTTAGGTGGATGGATAACTGGATCAGGCTGAACCCTTTGAATTGGGCGGCGGCTTGCGCCACCTAGCCAGATTTTTCTTTTCTTTTTTTTTTCTTTTTTAATGTGTTGATGTGCTGATGGACCTGTTGGCGTCGATGCTAACGCAAGGTGGTCGGCTCTGCGTGGTTCTACCCGTGATGGCGTTCGGGGAGGGAAAGGCACGGGCCTTTGTTTTCCAGAGGGCGGTTTCGTGCGACGCTCTTCCGGTTCAAAGTCTCACCGAGCGCCATGTTGATTAACTTTCAACCGATGTTTTTCTATGCGGGCAGAGGCGGTGTTTTTTCCAGGTCGTTCGAGTTCTTTCCCGTCGTGATCGACTGCGGCGGCCCAAGTAGTCGGGAACGTAAAAGAGCATCGGCTGGTACTCAGATTCTGTACATACCGGTCAAGTTACCAGTTCCAAGTTACCAATTATTTTGGTTACAAACTTACCCTCATACAAACGGTCGTAATGTCATGACTATGATTCCGCGTTTTCGGAGTTTACTTTTCGTCAAATTCGGAAAGTGTTCTTCGAAAGTTGATTCCCAATTTTTCTAAATGCGGAGTTTAATTTTTACACTGTTTCCTATAAAAAAAACTAAAAAAAAATAAAGAATGTACGGGTACAAATGAAAGCTAGATATAAAAAATGCACTTGTATCAATGAATATTTTTTCGGCCGGATTTGGCGTTGGTGCCATTGCCATTGGCAATACTAATTTGTCCCACACTAAAAAAAGGGTGTGCAGCCCTTATGCTCCTTGTCACATATACGACACCCCTAAACTTCAGTTGGACATACAGCGCACTGACATTCAACCGACCCAACCAACTTTCACAAGCGGCTTGATAGCCGAGTTGTACAACTTATTAAAATAGCTTACGTAAGTGTAATTGACTGCAAACAAGGTTATCGGGGTTTTATTGGCCCTACTGCAGAACCCCAGTGTTTTCTTTCTGTACTCTTTGTTGCATATTTTAGCCGTTTACTATCTTATATCGCACCGTCATCAAGCCTCTCGCAAAAGTTGGGGCCGGCAGCTTGATGTGTGTACGCGCTGTACGGCGAACTGAAGTATTGGGGTGTCGTATTTGTGACAAGGGGTGTAGGGGCTACACCCTTTCTTTTAGAGTGCACAACAAAAGTTTCACAGACGTGTCGCTTCGATAAAAGCCGATACCTTAAAATCAATAAACTCCTGCAGGTAGTCGTTGGGAAACTCGTATTCATCCCTTCTTATTCCATCAACCTACCTCGCGCCGCGCAAGGTGGACTGATAAAGGGTGCAATATAAAAGTTACAACTGCCCTTTCGCCCCGTTTTATGCAATCTGTATTGTTCATAACTTTCACTGTTACAAAAACACAAGCTCTCCTTCCTCTGAAGCAGAAATAGAATGGCCCAAACTGGACACCGAAACAGTGGATTTTGTCGTGATCCGAAACTACAATGACCCACTGCCCTGAATGAACCTTGACGAGATAAACGGTAAGACCCCTTTCCACAACGGTCCGAGATTTGAAAGATACCTTCTCCAGGGTCATTGACCCTTTGCGCTGAATAAAGTGAATTGTAAAGTGACGTCTTTTAAAAATTCTACCGCCGGGTGTTTTTCGAAGTTTTTCTTCAGATTTAACCAAAAACACGGAACCCTAGTCATAGCCATTTATCCCTATCAACCTTCCACCTTGAGTTCAGAGGAAAGACGTACAATACTCGTTTTACGAATATGTGGTCAGTACGGCATTCCGAGACTAATTATGGCACTCAAATGATGAGCTTTTCACTACCGCGTTTTTTTAAAGACCGACGACCAGTTCGCGCTTTCCACTTTTCCCTGGCTTCCTCCTCTCTCCCCTTCTACCCTGTCCACAGTTGCCTGTTTCCTCCTCCCCCGTGGTGAGGAGGATCTTCTGCCTTGCAGAATCTCTAGTCTGGTCGTCGGCCTTTAATCGGTGCGCATCGAGCTGAAGATGACCATTTTGAGTTGGACTCGAAAGAGCTCCGTTGTTATTGGGACGAGTTTGCCTAAATATGTCGCTGCATGGTAAGAGCATGAAGTGGTTGTACAATTCAGCTTATTTCCTTTTTGATATCCTTGATAAAAATATTTTGTTTGTTGGTAATTATCTTAGTAATGGTATTAATATTGTGCGTCTGCGTGTATGTGCTCTGCTGTTGTATAGGGGGGGGGGGGGGGGGGGGGCGAGGCTTGCCAAGCAACACTGAGTTGCTTTTTTCTCTGCCTCCCCTCTCCAAGTGGAGAGAGAAAAAATTGAATTTGAATTTATTTTGATTAAAGGCGAGCCGGAGATGGAGAAGTCGATCCGTCGTCGGCTAAATTGGCCGCAATATGCACCGCCAGGGTAACTCCGAAGAAAGAAAAAGTGGAGAAAGCATTGGTTTATCCGCCCAAATAAGGCCTGGCCGCACTTACTGAGATCTGTCGTCGACAGAGCCACTCACCGCGTGCTTGTGCGTTTCACAAACACCAAAAGCGACACCAATAACTAAGCGTCTGCATGCCAACTAATCTGGAGCGCAAGTTCGTCTGCTTCTTGCTCAGGGGTTGCGGTGACGCGCCGAGCTCAGGCTGGCTCGATTAAAAGGATAATGGGTAGACCTCAAGACAGGTAGTATTGAGGTCTACCTACCACTCTTCCAATCACAGCCAATCAGAACTGGGCGTTTTGACGTCAACGCAACCCCGGCGCAAGAAGCATGACGAAATTGTGCTCCGGATAGCGGAAGTGGTGGACGCTGTTCATCATCATGGCGGGACGTGGTTCACGCGGCTTACCAGATGTGAAAAAGCGTTTCGGGAAACCGCCCTATAGTCTAAGTGGCCAGAGCACAAATAGCGAGAAGCGCATGGACGAGTAGAAGTAGGGAACGGGGCATGAGCAGGAGAGCGCTATGTAACGTTCTCTTGCTCTAGTTGACTTCGTCCGTGACAGTGTTTGTGTTCCTGCCATCTTTACCCGACTAGCCCAACAGATTCATTTCGGTCAGAGGGCTGATGCAGGCACCCGCGTTTAGTAGAACCGAGGTACGCTGTGCAGCTGTGTGCCCTCTTGCGACGAGAAAACACACTGGCGTGCTGGCGCCATCTATGACGTGGCCCTGGAACTGCCTTTCACCAGAGCGAAGTTTTGCATTATTTGGGAATAGCATGTACACCAAGTGTACATGCTATTTACAAAAAATGGTCGTATATAACATTGTGATATGCTTTGCAAACCCTTAATAAAATAATAATGACCGAAAAAAGCTAAATATATACGGAAATAGCCAGTGCTCCGTGGCCACCAGGTAGATAACGCCAGTGTTTTTTTGTTTTTGTTTTTGTTTTTTCGTCCAAATAATTGTTGTTGTTGTTGTTGTTGTTTTTTTTGTTTTTTTGTTTTTTTGCTTATAATAAATGTTTCAAAAAACCTGACTAGGTGGCGCAAGCCGCCGCCCGGTTCAAAGGGTCCAGCCTCATCCATCCATCCATCTATTCATCGTTCGGATTCATAAATACAAGAAGAGGGGCTTTTCTTTTTTTTCTTTTTTTTTATTCTCTTTTTGGTGCGCTCTTGCAGCCTCGTCTCCTTCCACAAAAGGAACTTCACGCCTAGCAACCGCGTAGCTACGAGGGACGCCGTGCGAAGCGAAGTTACTAAATACGGTGACAGGTCAAGAACGAAGTGGAAGCTACCCCCACCCCTTTCCACTCCAGCGGAGCGAACGGTGGAGAGGAGGTCGCCTCCTATCCAGCGTTCGCTCTACTAAAGTGGAAAGAGGTGGGAGGAGCTTCCACTTCGTTCTTGACCTTTCACCGACTATAGATCAAAGTCAGTTGACAAGCCTCCTAGAACGAATGCTGCCTTTTCGTGGCGTGTCCGCTCGGTGGCGCTCACTACGCTATCGGCCAGCCCTATGGACAGAAGCAGCGGAACCTGTGGAACGTCAGATGAAAATTGCCCGCAGTGGAAAGCGACTTTTGACTTGAATGTAAACATCTTCGACAGAGATCTGTCTGGTTGGGTGAAATGACTAAGTAAAAGAGAACTCTCCAACCGCAAAACCGTAAGAAGAAATCCCGACGTTTCGAAGCCTACCAGGCTCCTTCCTCAGGGGTGGCTGTAGGTCGTATGGGGCAGTCACAGCTTCAACCCTCTTCATCTTTGTAAAATAGAAAACACATTGTGTCCTCTTTTTAAGTAGGCGGTGTTTTGGTCACTGTTCTGGCAACGTGGCGTAGACCTTGCGGACACAATCTGTTTTCTATTTTACAAAGACGAAGAGGGTTGAAGCTGTGACTTGAATGCTTTAGCACGATGCTGCTTAGCTGCCAATATTAAGGATCTGTGGACTCGTCAAGCTGCAATGCTGTAGCTTTTTTCCACAGCTTCTTCATCTTCTTTGTACAAGATGAAAAATATTTGAACTGATTTGACTGCCACCCCTGAAGAAGGAGCTAAGTAGGCTTCGAAACGTCGGGATTTCGTTTTACGATTTTGTGGCGCTTATTTTTTGGTCTATATGTGTTCAAAGCAGTCAGTATCATATCGAACACTCCAATTTCTTGTTGAAAAAGTCACGAAAATGAATTTTAAAACGAATTGAACGATTAGCAAAGAGCACATGGTGGATGTCGCTAACGCCTCGTTTGTAATGCCCGTCTAGGAACCCTGAGAGGCAATGACGGTAACTGTCTCGCCTCCGGCCACGACGATGGAAGAGGGAAAGGAGGAACTCCCCTCTTCCCTAAAATCCCTTTTGTGTGTCCAAGAAGTTGCTATTGTCCCTCTACAAGATTATAGAACATTAAACCGTCGCTCAAAATTCGTACAAAAGCAGCCACTTCGGTGGCTGGAATGACTAGGCCATCCTATCGACGTCAGCCTCGCCATAGCTTTGCTCGTACCGAGACGAACTACGTCACGATTCCGTTGGATGCCACGTGCTCTCCGATGGCTGTTCTCCAAGCGGTTGCCAAAGTGGGCCGTTTATAACGATAAATACAACCACCAGGCCCAAAATACAAACGTGCGATTGTCATTTACGGATAGTGAGGATCATATTCAACCTATTTTCGAACACGACCGGTATATTTAAAATTTCGTTGAAGTATCCCGTTAAAGTGTATTTTGGTGTGGCTTTTTTATCATAAACATAGAGCTTGCGCAAAGGTTCGCGCAAAAAGAACATCGTTCGAAAATGGTCCTTCTCTCACCGTTGCCCATGGACGCGTTGCCGTTGGTGGCACTAAGAACGCTACCCGTCCTAACGTACTCGCGTGCAGGCAAGAGACAAGAGCCGTTTTTGAACGCCGCTCTTCCATGGGCCTGTCAACTGATAGATCTAGAAACGTTGGTGCGAACGACGCGCGCCCGTCCGCCATTACCGATCCCGAAACCCCTTGCGCGCGCATGTGGGGCTTCATGTCATTCTTTGCCGACCTTAGTAAATTTTTTTTTACAATTTTTGGTTGCAAAATGGTAGTTTTTTGTTAAATGTTTCATCCACAACCATCTTTTTGTTTTGTTTTCTACTCTGAACAAAAAAAAAAAAAAGGCGCCCACGGCGGGCTCCCGACTTTGCAAAGTAAGAAGACCGTTTTGCTTTAAAACTTTCATTCATCGAATAGAGCTGTTGTCACCCTTGTGCGGGTTTCTAAAGAATGGTCGGTAGCTCCGATATCGTGACACCTGCTCCTAAACTAGCTGCTTGCTCATGAAGTCATGGTGCTGATCCTACTGAAGCCCAGCCAATAACGCGACTATTCGCAGCGGGAGACAGGGACGTCCTATGCCACACGCGGTCCTTTTTGTTTTCCCTGCCTGTTTTTCCAAATCATGAAACTTTAATTGATGACCTCCAATAAACGTCATTGCACGTATGAAGAGCTAGTTGTTGTTCTTTCGTCTCTTGTTATTTTTATGTACTGACACGATGTGAACGTCTGGATCTCAGCACTGTTAGGAACTGCTAGTCCAATTGAATTTGTATCTATTACTTCAAAAGAATTAAGCTACCTTACCATTCGCGGACAGTCGTCTAACGATGAGTTGCTCGATGTTTATTTCCTCACCTCCAGTCGAAGATGTTCAGGAAACAAGATCGCTGTATCAATGATTGGGATAGCGATCTTGTTATCATTGGGGTGGGGAGGAGGAGCTGCAGCAGCCGCTGCCCGTGCGCCGCGCTATTGGCGCCATTAGTGCCATCTGCTGGCAGCTCTTTGTAGATTTTTATTTTCTACAATGAGTTAGTTCTTCATTCTGTTGTAACGCCTCGTGTCGTTGGTTTTTTCGATAACATGGCGGGAGGCTATAGCTGCACCAGGCTGGGCTTGCTGGGCTCGAAAATGGCGAACTATGGCGTGGTTACGGCACGCGTGACGTTTTAGTGACGTAGCTGATTAGCTGTCAAGCAGGCCACGCCCGCTGGTCAAACTCTTCCGCAATCTCTGGCTCTGCTTTCGTCGTAAGAGATCACAAAACTTTAGACCGCACTACGCTGCAAGCAAAGGCGAGTGTGTGAACCATGCTTAAGCTGTCTTCTCGGTGAGCAGAGAGTGAGTGCGCAAGCGCGATTCGTACCTGTCCCTGCCTCGGCGTCGTCTTGGAAGGTGTCGACCACGGCCGATCTTGGTGAGGCTCCGGAAGGACTAGAAGGTAGTAGTCGGCCGGTTGTCTCTGCACACAAGATCATGGTGATCGCTCACACTTTCTTGAAAATCGCTTTATCGTCGATACTAATTTTTTTGTCCAATATATTGAGTTTTGAAATAAGCTTCCTGGTTCTGTTGCCAATAGTTCGATCTCGCCAGCCAGTTTGGCTACGCCGCCTATGCCGCGATGCATCGAGGGAACTTTAGTTTTTCTGCGCTTGCTATACATAAGGGCCAGAGATCTAAAGAAGGGAAAGGCCAAAATAAAACAAATTTGATCTTTTGAGCATTCTTACGCCGATCCGACATACTGCCCTTCGACAGGTTGCCCCCTCGACAAGTTGCCCTCTCGGCGAACTGACCTGTGATGAGTTGGTATATTCCACAACTTGGCCTTCGACGAGTTGGCCGGATTCTAAGAACTCGTTCTTGGTTGCTAATCAGCGACAGAGGCTGCTGTACTCGAGTCGATGTTTCTCCTGAGGTTTCTCCTGAGCGTGCACGTTTGTCGTTCACTCGCGTACACGTCAACAAATCTGGCTGCCTGGTGAACTTCTAGTTCGGCTGTTTGCAATGCCGGACAACACGTCAAGTTCCCCGAACCGCAGCAAGGAGTATTACGAACTTATTGCGGAAGTCGTCATGAGCCAAGCCTGCCTACAAACTAAAGCACGGGAGGTGCCATGTTTATAGTATGTGAGTCCCGTTTACTCCTAAAATATTTCGGCACCCATATTATGTTGCATATCCCGAATTATCTTAAAGTAAACTTCGAATGCAGCAGCTAAATTTGGCACAATAGAAGCGTCATTTTTCACATCAGCCACCTCGGTATATAGTCAATAACCCGAAAACATAAAACACGCCAAGCTTGCCGTTTGCAAACTATTTCAATTCAAGAATACTCCCAGCACCCATACATTTTAGGGATTCAAAATTTAAAATTCGGCTCCAAAAGCTCTACATGATTTGAGTGGAAAACCTCCAAACCAAAATTCGCCTTTTTTTTTTTTTTTTTTTTTGGGGGGGGGGGGGGGGAAAGGGAGGGGGGGGGGCAGCAAACCATTTATTGCGTAGCCCCGGCACACATCCGGCTCAGGTATATTTAATCATTTTTTACTCATAATTCTTTAACCATAAAAGTGAATTCAGCCTGACTGTGCTATAAGCGCGGCCGTTTCCGGAAGATAGCGTGAATATCTGATTTCGCAAACACTGGGAAACCCGCCGTCTAGATGAGGACCGGAAGTGTTTGGGGGCCATTTGCAAACTGACGCCACCACGTTCAAACTCACGCGAGAAAAAGCGAATAAATTGAACATTTTTAGAGATATCTAAAAAGGGCTGCAACTGACCGGTAGCATCGCTTTTCGGCCGTACCGTCCCGTCGTCGTCGTCCGTGTTCTTTTTCAGCGCCGAGTCTGAAAGAAAACCGTGCGCGCTCTAGACGCGCAGAGCCACCTGTGGACGTTTGCAGGTATGGCCTTTGGGCGCCGCCATCTTGTTGCTGGTGCGGGTAGATCGTCTGATGGCCAAGCATTGCTGAGGCCGTGGGTACGCCTCAGCAATGCTACACTATCGAGCGATCTATCCACACCAGCAGCAAGATGGCAGCTTGCAGAGGCCGTGCCTGCAAAGGTGTATAGAAGACGAGGCCGGCGCACTTCCCTCATTATGCCTGGTTTCACTTTACGATCTATCGCAGCCGACGCAATTGAGATTCAAAGGGAGTCAATCAAGCAATGGCAAAAGGGCAAATTTTCGGCTCTTAATCTTTTTTCTTTTTTTTGCGGGGGATTTTATTGCCAGCTAAACGAATCACCACAACAAAAAAAGTGCAGGATCGCGGTACATTCATTGCGGTGATTAGTTCACTCAGTAGTGATAGCAAACGTACAAGGGTTATATGAGGCCGTGGAGAATAGCAAAACAGACGTAACTGAGAATGATGTTAGTAATGGGGAAATTTAGAATAGGGGCCCGGCCTTTTTTGGTTAAAGTGGCTCGCCAGCGCGCATGCGCAAAACTCAAACCTGTTTTTTTTTTTTTTTTTTTTTTTTTTGGGGGGGGGGGGGGGTGGGGGGAGGGGGAGGGGGAGGGTTGGCGATTGCACGCCTGGCTCGCCCCCTAACGTAGAATTTGAGAAATGGCGTTGGCAAACATGGCGGCATGCCCATCCTGCAACGAGCATTTTTGCTCGCTTCAGAAGAATTGTCCTTCGTGGTCGCTCTATAATTATATACATGTTCATTCGCAATGAGTGGTGCAGCAGGTTTTCGCTCTTTCTGACCTAGCTCAAATCACGACGTATGAGCGATGATCTCGCCGCCCCGGCCGTTCTTAATTGGGCCTAAATGAATGCTGTAATCGTTGACGTGGCAACAATTCGCAAATCCTTGTGGATTGTCTTGGCTCGATCGGCCGGGCGTTTGCTCAAGGTTTATGTAGCTTATTATACGTGTCGGTCGTTCCATGCTGCGAGTTCATTCTGTCGGCGTCCATTACTCACTTGTTCCCCGTCATTACTAGAGCCACTGTCATGGCTCAAGTGGTTGCCGTCGTTTCAAGCACTAACTTCATTTTCCTTATATACTAAGAAGGAAATTCAAAGCTTGTCTTGACCACATCTAATGATCTGTCATACACAAAGTTGATTTGTACTTTTTTACACATTACATTTTCTACCAACACAAAAAGGTATTTTAGAAAAAAATCTATTGCGTTTTATACATTTTATTAATGTTTAATATATATATATATATATATATATATATATATATTTTTTTTTTTGTACTGGTGCTGCAAGTGAGAAACGTAAGCATGCCGTGCTGCATTGCTGCGTTGTCAAAACCTGGTATGCCTTTGGAGCGAATGTAGATGCGCTTCGGTCTCAGGCCCCCAACCGTCGGGGCCCTCTATGCTGTGACTTCATAAAATACCCGTTAAATGTATCAGCCAGGGCAATACCCTGATTCGCTCGTTTCAGATAGCGCAGACGTCCCAGCCGAACCGCTGTGAGGAACGCAAGCTTCCTTGACATTCGTAATAAACGTTGCAGTCCAATTCAAATGGTGCGATTTCGCGTGTGATTTTTGCAGTTGTGACGTTGGAACGCAGTCGTGAAGTCGCAGCCGCAAAATTGCGACGTCGTTGCAACACCGAAGTAGCAAGATAAAATTTCACCATAGGAATAAGGTATTCGAAACATTCAGCAATGGTGGCACCGCACAAAGAGTTATTATAATGTGCGCTAGAGTTTCAATTGGCGCCAGTGTCTGTGCGACTTCCGGGATGCAAATTAAAGCAGACAGAAACCAGTCTACTTTTGCGGTGCTCCTGTGCATTCATTCCTATAAAAAGACGCGCGTGTATATTGTCTCTTCGCCGGAAAATAACATAGATAATTTTTGTTATTTGGGGCGTTACTTATGAAGTTATCATCTTGGTAAATGGCCAGCTTGAACTTACATTTAAAAAAAAAAAGAATAAGAAAGGACTGAACTAGGAAAACAGCTGGCTAACAACTTCGCTTTAGTACACTTCTTCATATGTGTAGCGTCTCTTTCAGAGGCTGCAGAGTATTGCCGCGCGCGCAGCTGGCCAAGTAGGCAGCACGCCCGCGTGGCCTAACGGTTATGGTGCCAGCCTCCCATGCGAAAAGCCAGGGTTCGCTTCCTGAAAGTGACGCATCTTTTGATATTTCTTCAATTTAGTGTTCTGGCAAATTCGAGAATCCTGTTGCTTGTTCGAGGTCCGAATGTTCTATGCGTTGAACCTTATACGCCGATTATTCCAGAAGCCCATGCATATAACATAAGGGGCATTGCGTGGCGAGCTGCGGTCAGTTTTCACCTCAGCGTTCGATTCTGCTGTTACGCCGACTTCGACGCCCGCAACGTTCTCCTGTTATGTTCTGTTTCCTTTTTTTTAATTTTGGGCACAAGTTCACCCCATTAAACGTTTAGTTTCTTCAGTTATTCTTTGTTTCATTAACTCTTCATTCGTGACAATATGCGTACTGAAGCAAAATTGTTAGTCAGCTGTTTTGCCCTGTTCAGTGTATTATTATTTTGCTCTGGTAAGTACAAGCTGATTTATCATCATTCGCAGCAAAAAGTTCGATAATGCGTGTAATAAGCACGGTGTAAGCTAGGAACCATCGTGGTCCTAAACCAACACTGTCAAAGTTGACAGTCTGACAATATACTCGTCGTTTGACAAATCACAGAGATGAGACAGAGAGACTCTTTTGGTGGCGCACGTCGCTAATAGGTCGTGAGAGTTAAAAACAATCCTTGCTTAAGGAATACCGAGTTTCACAACGTCACCGAGAGAAAACTTCACCTTGTTCAAAAAAAAAGATTGTTCTGATTTTGTATTGAATCATGTGGCCCCGGTCAAACGATCAGGGCCATCCAAAAATTGGCCTAAAGGCTCATTAGTGGCCCGTTCGCACGGTAACCTTTAGTAAAAGGCGAAGGGTTAGCTCGCTTTGAGACCGGGCCTGAGCTGTGCATTTCCTTGTCTGAAAAATAGTCGCCTAGTCTCACGTGTGCCCATTCTACTGCAGTGACCCTTACGTTGAAATTGAAGGTAACCCATCGAAATGTGTCTGACGAAAGACGTATCGTTCGCATCGTCTGTTGGCACGGGTTGTGGGTATTTCTCTTATTTCGACAACATATGCCTTCCTGCTATTAATATCTGTTTAAACGAATTTTGTGTGTGCCAAATAAGACTTCAGCAATGAAGCTCCCCTCATGGTGAATCATAATTGGTTAAAAGAATGGACGGATAAGGCAATGTTATACCGCCTTTGCTCAAGTTGGGTTGTGATTCGAACGCGAATCACCGGAACCTCCGTGCTTCGTAGGTCGTGTGCGAGGCTAACCCATAGAGTTATTACAGTGTACGCTAGATGTTCAACAAGCGCTTTACTCCGTTTCACCTTATGTTGTACCGCAGACAAGGATAGAAGCGCGAGCTCATAGAGTTGGGAGCTGCTCTTGGCGCACGAGAGCTTGTGCAACCGAGATGTGTCCTACAGCAAGGAGCTCGCGCTTGTAGCCTTTCCTGCGGTACATCATAAGGTGAAACAGAGTATAGTAGCAACCAGTGTACGTTTGCGGTGCTCCTGTGCATTCCTACGGAAAAACGCGCGTGCGTTTTGTCTCTTCGCCGGAAAATAACATGAATCACTTTTGTTATTTCGGTCATACCGAATACTATGTATACTTTTATTATTGTTATAAAAGTGTAATTACTTTAGTTACAGCATTTTTTTCCTCATCAGTGGACGATGTTAAACTTTGCTATATTTCAGGCCCAACCCTGTGTTCCACAGAAGGTGTGTGAACACGAGTGACGAATCTAAGCAAAATTATCATCCAAAGGAATCTAGTGTGTGTTCAAAATTCGCTATAGCATTCCGGTGACGCTTTTAAATTGCTAATATCCTAGGTAGCCCTGTCACATATATTAGAATGACCCCGTTGTGCATTTTTAAGAGCGGTAAAATCATGCAAATTGTAAAGAATAAAGTATGTGCGTTATAAAATGTGTCTGATTTTACTACTTCCTATGATGGGCATGCTTTTATCAGGCATCTGTTTTCTGTCTTCCTATTTTTATAGAGTTCGAGCGCGCGTGTCATGTTTTGAACGCAGCCCTACAGAAAAACCCAGAATAAAGTTTCGCTATCTAGACTATGGAACTGAAATCCATACAAACTCTATATGAATTTCAGGTTTAAAAAAAAAATATATTTCTTTGCCTGCAATCTGGATTTCAGGTTTCCAGAAACAAATTTGCAGTTCCATAATTCAGATAGCGCAAAAAGTTATACAGGGTTTTTCGGTAGGGAGAACAAGCATCTTCGCACATGCGCAGAAAGAATAAAGCAATGATTATTTATTGCAAATCGGACTGTATTAACTTGGCTTTCACTTTGTTTTGATCCTCTGCATGTACAGGGAGTTACTGATCCAGCATTACTCCGGAGTTCTTGCCGTCTCTTTTGGCTTTCCACCTGCCCTTCGTTCGCTGGGTACGTAAATCCCCTATGCAGAAAAACGACGACGCCGTCTTTATGATGTACCGCAGGAAAGGCTACAAGCGCGAGCTCCTTGCTCTAGGGCACATCTCGGCGGCACAAGCTCTCGCGCGTCAAGAGCAGCTCCCAACGCTATGAGCTCGCGCTTCTAGCCTTCTCTGCGGTACAGCATAAGGAGCAGTGCACATGAATCAGTGTCGCACACGTTCCTCAATAAAAGAAACGAAAGATCGTTCCCTGTTCCTTCTTATTTCTGGAACGCATTCCCGTTACAAGTTCCATATGAGAAAAAGGAACTCGTTCCCGTTACAGTTAAAAAATGGAACGTATCGTGACATATCCCTTACAAAAAATTTATATCTGGCCAGATCTGAAGATTTCAGATACGGCCATATCAAAAATTGGCCACATATATCCTGATATGGTATATCTGCCTGATATAGCCTCATAATGCCAGATATAGACTGATACCCCTGGCTAGGTATGGAAATCCCAGATTTGGCTAAGTAAGGAAATTCCAGATCTGGCCAGGGGTTTCAAAAGGACACAAGCCTGAAATCAGCACTTTATATATTTTTATTGTCTACAATTCTCCCAAGTGCCCCGGCCCGCACTCGAGGAGTTATGGAAACGGTGATCCTTCAGCTCCTTAGTGATCGCTAGTTTTGACCACTTCCATGGTTACACAGTTTCGAGTGTAATTCGTAGTCACCCTGAACAAGCGCCCCATAGGGATCAAGTACCTGTCATATCACTTTTAAATTTTCTCGTCAATGGCAGCGTTTATGATACTGTGCATTTTGTCCAATTTTCAACCAGGCTGAGTGGCCGACATCTCTAACCATATTCTCATTCTCGTGATTGTTGTTTTAGAAGGAATTACTTAAAAGCCGAGCAATTACAACCAAAACCGGGATTTAGCTCGGATTCAGCAGAGCTCTTTATGACATTTTTAGCGTTTCTAACTTAAAGTCAGCGTCTTTGAAGCCGTACGAGAACGATAATAATGTAAGAGATATGTCTGTAGCTCATCCAGGCTGAAGCCCACTTTGAAGTTCACGTTGTGTCCGTCGACGGCCACGGTTGCGAACTTTGCTCTGGTACGGGCGCCTGCCGCAACTGTGTGCAACTCGAAAACTCATGGATTTTTTTTTTTTTTTTTGTTCGCAGACGGTTTTGATGTGTGCAACTTTCTTGCACCACCTGCATCTTGCCTCTTTTACAGGACAGTCGGAGCGGGGGTGAGGTGACCTGCCGCAGAACCTGCAGCGTCCGTCGCTTGAGCAAGGCTTAGAAGTCCTCGTTGCGCCTTTCCCCGCCAAGTCGGAACGCCGCCGTGACTTCGAAAGACGTTTTCGGACTTTTGCTTCGGAGACCAGATTGCCAGGATTTGGTTCCTTCTGGAAAACTTCAAACCGGGCCTTTACGGCGTCTTGGTGAATACGGGCCTGAAGTCTCGCATCTTCGAGCGTGAGCCTTGGCGTGCGACATAACTTGTCTACCAGCTTAGAGTCCAGAAGACCGACGACAAATCTATCGCAGACGAAGCGTTCTTCGACTTCCGCGGACGCGTAATTGCACTTTTTGACGAGCATACGTGGTGCAGTGTAAAAGTCGCCTACTGACTCGCCTTCAGCCTGGACGCGACGGTTGAAGCGCACGCTTTCGTAGACTTCGTTGTCCGGGAGGATGAAGTGGTCGGTGAGCTTGGTCTTCACAGCTTGAAGAGAACACCAGTCGTCGCTTGTCAATGCCAACGTGTCCAGGAGTCGTCGAGCCTCACGGGAGCCCATGCCGTAGAGCAGTGTCCTGACTTACACTTCGCCCGGCGCCTGGTAGAGCCCAGAAGCGTAGCAGTAGTCGTCGAGCAGGAAAACCCATTCCTTTCACTCGCCGGGTTCGAAAAGTCGAACTTCGGAGGCGGCTGGATACCGGCGGCGCAGAACTGCGCAGACTTAGCGTCTTCGTCCGCCATGGCGGCGTTGCAGGATGCGCCACGTCGACGGCTCACTCGCTGCGTCGCTCCTCCGGGACGGATCCCACTTCTGACACCATTTCTCGCGGGGAAGGAGCGACCAGCCAACCGGAGTCCGGAAGTCAAGTGTTTTATTATCACTTTCTTCCAACTCAAGATGACCCAGGGCATGCGCACTCGCAGGGACGGAAGTACGCGTCGCCGCGGGGCAAAAGAGTGAAAACTGTCGAGTCATCACTACAATGGCTACTGCATTTCCTTCTTGACCCACGTTCGCGCACCCCAATGACGTGCCCCTAGCACATCCCAACATGGCAGAAACGTTATGCGACACCAGCATCGCTTAAAATGACAGGAGCGCATCTCGTGCAAACGTGTATACTGAAAGCCTTCCTCGCCAATAGAAGCATCTTTGCTTATATTGGCGAGAAACGCCATTATTACCTTGAAAATATTCTAATAAACACTTTCCAAAAGTTCGTGCCACCGCCTGTCCGCCATTGCTTGATATCTCAGAGCATGTATTGTACACGAGAATTGCGTCGGCGTTCGACGTGACTCGGCTTAGCTCGTATAGAAAACGAGTGCTGCGTCATCCTTCACCGATGACTCGGACACAATCAAGCTCTAGTCCCCACCTTAAGCAAAGCGCACGTGACGGCATCTTATGAGGACAATGAGGACCCACGGGTGTTCGGTCTGGCGTTGGGGACGGGCACTGCGACGACGAGAACGACGGCAAGCGAGAAGCAGACCAAGCCCATAACAACGAACACGATCATGTAGCTGGACCTCTTGTAGGAGGGCGCCCTGGGAAGAGAAGAAAGAGATCTCCGTGTGGGGCCTCCAACATTTTAGCCAAGCCGGGCAGTCCCGCTCTGCGTGCAAGCGTCTCATCTCTAAATACACGATCTGCAAAAAAAAAAATCGAAACCGCCACGCGCGCGGTAACCACTACTGTATGAACACCGCCTAAAATAATCGAAACCTGTGCATTAGGACTTCGACATCATCATAGTCAGATCGAGCGAAGACACAGATCGAACGCCGAGGGTATACGGCCGTGTTCGGCTGACGTCGTGTCTATTCAATGCGTCGAAGGACTCTCGGCGTTGGGCTCGGGCCCAATGGACAATGTGCGAAACCAAGGCGCCCCAAGCGGCTCAGGTGCTTTCGGGGAAACCTTTGTCAACGAAGATTTTAATCTCGGTTTCCTAGATCGGACCGCTGCCGGTCGCAAGCGTACACCGCGGACCTGCACCACGTCCCTGAACGCAGCGTACCTCGCCAAGTCATTGTATGTTGTGCGCGCATGCAGTAAGTATACTTCTCTCCTCGTGACTTTATCAGACGGTAACTGATTTAAGGCGAAAGCAAGAAAGTTCGGGAAAAAGGAAGACAAGGTTTCAAATTAATCGGGGCAATGAAAGTGAAAGGAGGAGGTGACTTAAAAACGATGGATAAAACACGACATAAAGACATTGTGAAAGCCCGATGCTAACCTTGGTGCTGTCCCTCCTCGAAGATATGTCGAAGTCAAAAATCAAAACACCCGCAAGGAGTCGGTGTATAGAGCAGTGTACGCCGATCGACATTCTATATAGTTTAGTTTCGCCGAAGCGACGTGGCTTGCCTTCGCCTTGAATCAGTTACCGTCTGATAAAGTCGCGAGAAGTATACTTACTGCATCACATAGCTCAACCTACGATGACTCGGCGATGCACGCTGCGTGGAGGGCCGTGGTGCAGGCCCACGGTGTTCGCTTGCGTATGGTCGCGGTCCGATGGAGGAAACTGAAAATACATCTTCGTTGACAAATATTTCCCAGAACGCACCTGAGCCGCTAGGAGTGCCTTGGTTTTGCACGTTGTTCATTGAGGAGTTCGACGCCAGTCGAGAAGGATGACGTTCCACGAAGGAAGAGGAGGTTCTTTCTCGATTATTTTAGCTGGTGTTCCGTTTCACACTAATGGCGCATTCAGACTGGCGGTTGAACCGCGTTTGCGAAGCGCATGCGGTTCAGACAAACGGAAACGCGGTTGGCGGTTTCTCGGCGATCACGCGTGAACTTTCCGGACTTGCCTTTGCACCCCCCCCCCCCCTCCCTCCCTCCCCCAACCTCGTTCTAGAATCTACAAGTCAGTTTAGTAATCGCCAGCGCAATATCGCAAATCCATATCTCATTCCACCCCCCCCCCCTCCCCCCCCCCCCCCCCCCCCTTTTTTTGCTGTTTCAATTTGGCATGTTTGCGAAGAACACGAAAAAAAAAAAAAAAACTTCCGTATTAGCTAGAGCGTTTAATTTTGGATTTGGATCGTAGACAAAACTGGATTTCGGATTGAAAGCGAGGTTGCTGGCAAACGGAATTCCCGAGAGATCACGCGTGATCGCTGAACCTTGTCTCCGTGTGTCTGAACGGGTTCGTTCGCAAACCGCATCCGCAACCGCTTCGCAAACACAGCTGAACCACCAGTGTGAATGTGCCATAATAATTACCAAAAACAAATTCTTTTAAATAATAGGAGGAGATTAAGTGTTTGATGATGTTCCAGCTGTAATTTGGAACGGTGTGTTTGCTGTACTTATTTTTTTTTTATGAAGTTAGTTTACCAGTTTGCCTGCGTTTTTTCATTTTCATCTTTCTCTTATCGCTACCAGTACGTTTTCCCAGTATTGGAGCGGTGCGCATGATGTTCCCTGGAGTTTATGGAATCCCACGGCCGCGTACTGTCTCGTTCAACGGAAGCCACGGTACGTAAGAAAACCGAATCTGTGAGAAAAATAAATACTCAAAACAACACCCCCGAATTCGAAGAAAAATTAACCCAGAAAACACGGCACTCTACTCATAATTCCTATAGGCTTTGTTCTGGTTCTCAGCCAAATAAATCCGAGCTACTCCAATGGGTCGTGTCACGTAACAACACAGATAGAGCAACGCTGAACGCGGGTAGGTTTTCGAACGTCACTGTACAAAACCCTTATCCTGGAATAAGATCGAGTAAATTTGAAACATAGCCATAATTTCCACTTCCGAACATTATTTCTTTTTTGTGTGTGTGTGTGTGTTCGTAGAAGAGTATTTGATGGTCATTCCTACTCGGTCTTGCCGAGGAAAACGAACTCCGTGGTGCGAAACGTGCGCTACAGAACGTAGCCGCTCAGCAGCAAGGGCATCAAAATGGCAGCTGAACTGACGTCAATGCAAATGTATTGCAGAAAGCAGCCCACCCTAAAGCCCGCAGATCGGCCACCCCCGCGTTGAGACATGGACTGGTACTCTCTCTATCGGCGCGCTTGGGAACAATAGCATCGCGTTTCGCGATTTCGCAGCTCCGGTCATCGGTCACTTGTGCTAATCATCTTCCGTTGCAGCTGTACTTACCAGCTCTGGCATAAACATTAAATTCCAGACGATGTTTTTATGTTGCAGACTACTCCGGGTGACGCAGACGATGCGAAAGAACTCGTGCGAGCTGTACAAAACGGCCTCCGTGCATAGAAAGATATTGGGCAAAAGGAAGGACGTGCCTTTTAGAAGGACATTCACTACTACGCTGAAGAAAACTCATAAAATATTTAAACCTACCCTTCCGCTTTTAAGTATTCTCCCACGTAGTGACTTCTGAAATCTGTAAGCAAGAAATGGAACCATACAATATTAAGTATTTTCAATGCTCTAAGTGGTCAACGTAGTTCGCGTTAGGTATGGAGGTAATGCCGCTTGAAACAAAGGCGGAAATTAATCGCTTCTCACCGCTATAGTCCATCATAATAAAGCGAGTTTCGTTAGAGTTACCCGCTGGATTCCACCCAAAAGTCCGTTACTTCTTCTTTGTCTTTCGCGCAACATCATAGTTCGCCGGGTGACTGGGACAATGCCTCTTTCCTCCTCTTCTTCTAACGCCCGTGTGCGCCGCGAAACGGAGCTGTCTGCGTTGGGAGGCTATAGGGAACTGATGGATGCTAGTTCACCAACGGGGATAGCCGAATCCCCACAATACGTCCAAAACTCTACGGGACCGCCCGATTCAAAAGGAAAGAGCCGCAAACCATCACCACCATCATCATCATCACCATCGGCTCAAGTGAGCCCGTATTACAGAGAGCTTCCAACTGCTCGATCGTGGTCACGTGGTATATGGGCCGCGTTTGCAACACGAGCTGCGAGGAGGTGGCAAAAGCGTTAGTCGTCTGCAAAGGCCTCCGCCTTTCCTACTGCTTTCCTCCTCGCCACGCCAAAACGCAGCGCATGCGCACTTGCGACTGGTCGCCGCAGGAGGTGTCCGCCATTAAATTGCGAACGCTCCCCATGGTTTGAGATGGGCCCTCTCTTCAATCTAAGCTCTATTTAAATCTTGCCCCAGAGCCGTGTATAGAGAGAGTTCGGTCAACGGGAGGCGCGGGCAGAGCCAGGGCGTGCATCAGACGCAGGAAGAGGGCTTGACATGCTCGCTTGGCCAACCGGAAGCCTAAAAGAATCCCCTAGCGGTAGTAGCGAGAAACAGTTTTAATCATAGGTATGTGGTTTTATTAGGCGCGTAAAAGTTAAATGTATAGTTAACCCTTCCTCGCTGAAAACAGGGTGCACGTGATGTTTTGATTATGATCATGCAGAAAGATGTAAGAATCGAATGTGCCATCGAACTCTGTTTTGCTCGGACAGAGTGTGACAGCTCGGACGGCAGCTTCCCGGCCTTCGGCGCCTGGCATGATTATGTCGATCGTTCCGCTATTTGCGCTCTTCGACCATGATCTTGGATGGCCGTGATTGAAACATCCCGTGAACCATATTTTCAGTCACCGAGTTACTCCGACGCACTTATTAATTTCGCTTCTTGCGACCACCGCCAACGCATTATTTCCGGCTCCTGGTTGGCCACATTCGAGTTTGGGAAGACGCCCTGGAACACGCCCAGCCCGCTTTCAGACAATGGCGCCTCCTCATTTGTCTCCTATGCTTCCCAATTAATGGCCAAACTCTCTACATGCACAGCTCTGTCCTACCCCAAAAAAGGTGGCGCCCCCACCCTTAAGCAACGAAGCGGATGCTCAGAACGAGCTTGCATTAATAAGTAGCTAAGACCGTCAACCTTGATGGTGCGGAATGCACGTTGCAAAAGAACTGCAGAAGCTCGCTGTCGGCACGCGCGCACCAATAGACCGATCTCAGAGCTAGTTTGAGTACGCCACCGCTGCCGACATGCATCGTGGGAGCTGTGGTCTCTCTGCACGCGCGACAACCCTGCTGGAGCTCTGCGCGAGCAGAGCACGAGGCGGCATGAGCTATCTCGTGAACTGGCATCTGCCTCCTACGAACTACAGTTATGGCGGCGTCACGCATGCGTGGAGCGTTTGGCGGGATCGGTCTAATTGAATGCTCCCTAATGGCGGCGAGGTGTTTCTGGTGGCGCCCATATGGTTCCCTCTCCTCACGTCATTACCTTGCGGACAAGTTCGATGCTGTTTGTAAATAACATGATGGAAGTTGAAATCATTGCGCTCTGGGAGCAACACTGCCAACGCCGTCAAAATTGAAGTTCTCAGATTATTTTAATTTCGGTCGATGAGAGGTCCTTTGCGGACGTCATAGGCTACGTTTACATGGATCCGACTGCAGCGCATCGGATCCAGTTAACGAATCGAATCGGTCCATGTAAACAGCTCGGATCGGATCAGATCGGATCCGATCCGATCCGCTGGGACGGGGTGGTTTGAGATGGTCAATTTGAATCGATCGGATCGAGTGCTCGAGCGAGGGATTACGGGAGCTTTGCTTCGCCTGCCGCTAGGCAAACCGGACACCTCGGAAACAATCTGAAGGTCACGAGGTTTGCGTTGTGACCTTCGACACCAGGTGCCGCTGCTGGTCGATCCGAATCCATGTAAACGTAGTGGTTCAAGTGGATCCGATTCGCTAACTGGATCCGATGCGCTGCTGTCGCATCCATGTAAACGTAGCCATTGTCAACATTCGGCCAATCGCGGAAGGGCAATCTCCCACTCGTGGAAGCCACGAGAGGGAGATTAGAGTTTTGCCCCTCCGATGGAAACAAATACGACTTTCGGGGGTTAGGTCCCCCCTCCGATGGTTACAAAGGCTACTTTCAGGGGCTGGTTACCCGTCCGATGAATACAAAGACAGCTTTCTTAAAGGGATAATACAACGAAATTTCGGCGCTCATTTTTTGGTCTATATGTGTTCAAAGGAGCAGTATCACTTCGAACATACCAATATCTTGTAAAAAAAAGTCTCGAAAAGGAATTTTAAAACGAGTTAAACGATTAGCAAAGAGCACCTGGTGGATGTCTCTAACGCCTCGCTTGTAAGGCCCGTCTAGGAACCTTGACAGCTAGTGACGGTGAGTGTCTCGCCTCCGGCCACGAGGAGAGAAGAGAAGAAGGAGGAACTCCCCTATTCTCGAGAATCCCTTTTGTGTGTCGCAAAAGTCGCTATTGTCCCACTACAAGATTACAGATTAACCCGTCACTCAAAATTCGTACAAAAGCAGCCCCTTCGGTGGCTGGAACGACTAGGCCATCCTGTCGACGTCTGCCTCGCTGTAGCTTTGCCCGTCCCGAAACGAACTACGTCACGATTGCGTTGGATGTCACGTGGTCTCTGCTGGGCCTTCTCCGAGCGCTTGCCAGAGTAGGCCGTTTATAACGAAAAATACAGCCACCAGGCTCAAAATACAAACGTGCTGTTGTCATTTACGGATATTATGGATTATACTTAACTTAAGCTCCATGGTACCGGTCGCGTCAGTAGTAAAGGATGGTTATGAAATTACCGGAAAAGAGCTATGTGATGAGTTCAATCAGTTTTTTATTGACGTCACAAAGAACCTATGTAGCCCACCTGACACGCCTGGTGACTACACATGCCAGGCACCAGGTGTCCGAGAGTCCCTATATCTATTCCCAACGTCAGAAAACGAAGTAATTGCCACATTCACAAGTCTCAGGTACAATAAAGCAAAAGATAAAGATGGGTTTCAAATCAAGCCATTCATATACATCATCGATCTATTGGCCCCAGTGTTAACTCATATATACAACCTTTCATTTTCCACTGGCGTATTTCCAAAACAAATGCAAGTCGCAAAAGTCGTCGTTATACATAAAGGCGGTCCTACTTCTGATTTGTCAAATTACAGGCCAATTTCCATTCTTCCAGTGTTGCCAAAAGGATTAGAAAAAATCAGATATCATAGAATTAACTCTTTTTTAACCAAACATGCTGTCTTGTCAGACAACCAGTTTGGTTTCCGACAAAATCGATCCGCGGAAATGGCGCTCGGTCAGCAAAAAGAAATAATAATCAACGCATTTGAAGAAAAACATTTAGTGCTTGGAATATATGTAGATTTCTCTAAAGCATTTGACTTACTCAACCATAACGTGCTAACATATAAGCTTAATCCTTATGGGATCAGGGGCGTAAGTTTATCACTTCTTCACTCCTACCTAATGCACCGTAATCAGATGGTATCACATAATTACTTCTCATCAAAGCTAAAGAAACTGTCATCTGGTGTACCACAAGGTAGTATTTTAGGCCCTCTGTTATTTTTGATATATATTAATGATATTTTTTATGCTCCCCTTTCAGTAAATATTATTGCCTATGCTGATGATCTTACAATGCTTGTAACAGGAAAAACCTTTGGCGAGTTGTCTGCATGTGGCAATCAATTCCTTTCATACTTGCACCAATGGTCCAAAAAAAATCACTTGAAGGTTAATACTAACAAAACTAAAGCTATAATATTTCGAACGAAAAATAAAGTAATATCTGTATAACTTCTTTTAG
Source organism: Ixodes scapularis (assembly GCF_016920785.2). Taxonomy (NCBI): domain Eukaryota; kingdom Metazoa; phylum Arthropoda; class Arachnida; order Ixodida; family Ixodidae; genus Ixodes; species Ixodes scapularis. The sequence continues at coordinate 26,933,802 of NW_024609836.1, forward strand.
GACAAAGCAGGATTAAAGGGGCGGTGCAACAATTTTATGATTAAAATAATTTGCATCTCGTCATTTTTACGTTGTTTATCGTGTCCCGGAGGATAGAAAAAACACTTCCTTCATTAAAAATGTCGCGATTCCGCTGCATAATCGCAAAGCAAAAGTCGAGCTTTTCCCCTTACCTGCAGCCCCAAGTGGCAGCCGAAGGAACTACGGCGGAAAGATTACGTGACCTCGCTCGGCTCTAAGCCGCAGCATAGCGCCCGCTAATGCGCGCAGAGAGAGGGAGGGGAAGCGTCCTCCGAGATAGCACAAGGGAAGCTACACGGCACTCCGAATGACGTCACTGGGAGTGCGACCAGGTGTGACCCTGAAGACTGGGAGTGAGTTGAGGGGTGCCCGAAATGCCAATCTTTATCTTTTTTTTACGCAACAACTAGGAGACGCAAGCGAAATCGGTTTTCTGTTCTTTACTTCAAAAGTGTCAGGGGGCAACTTCCAAAAATCTTTGACCAAAGTCCGAGAACCGTTGCACCGCCCCTTTAATATCGTACCAACGATGAAATGCTTAGGCGTTCATACACGCATAAAAATGAACAAGATAATTGGTGTACTGTGTCGCCATAGATACTCGCTTCCGACAAGTGTTAAAATCCTCATTTATAATGCCTTTTTACTACCTATTATTACTTACTGTAATATCATCTGGGGAACAACCACAAAACAAAACAAACTCAAATTACTTCTCGCGCAAAAAAGGGTAGTAAGGCTGATTGCGAATTTCTCATGCTTTCAAATTATTGTGGTCTTTGAGCTATACCGATGGTTATACGTGAGACGAACGCAATACGTATTCAGTTCCAAAAATCGATTGCTTTCGCAGAACCCAAATACATCCAGAATAGGACTTTTATCAGGAGTTTTTCCCGAACTAAAGAGTGCTGTCGCGACTAGCAATGATGTCCTGTTAAGTATGTTTAAACTCAATCCCCACACACCCGCATATAACATACGTCACAACATTGCTTGGTCATTGCCATTTTGCCGCACATCTTATCGCGCCCAATCATTATGTTATAACTTACCGCTTTATCTCAACATTCTTTTGCATAATCATATTTCTATAGAAACAACCTCCAAGAAAAAATTGATCGATGTCCTTCATCTTTTATATCTACATTTTGTGTAAGAATTGTGTAACTGTTCCTTTCACTAAATATGCATAGTGCCCCATTACGTTGAATGTGTCAGTGTACCTTTTTTTTTTGGAAATGTTCTTCTGTTCCTGCCCACTGCTGTCGGGTGTAGGGGCGCAGGGGGCCCTCAAGCTGCACCACGCAGCTTTTTCCCTTGCGTCCCATCTCACAATGTAATGTTGAGAGATAAATAAATTCAAATTCAATTCAAATTCAATTCAATTCAATATTCAACCTATTTTTGAACACGACGGGAATATTTCAAATTTCGTTGAAGTATTCCTTTAAGGCGCATTCACACTGAGCAAAAAAAAAATTGCGGTGGCTTAGCTCGGCTATGCCAGGATATACACCTTTCCAAGAAACACTCCACCCCAGGGGCAGTAAACCGTTTTCGAGCTTATTCACTCGGTTTGAGGCTAGACTCTCACCGGCGTCCCTGTTAACCCTAACCGAGTGGACTGTGATTTCGATAGGCGCAGCCTGCGTAGGTGCAGTTTCAAACAATGCTGGCGGCTAAATCCTCGTCTTTTCCGGCTGTATTTTGTGTTCACTGGTGTACGTATTTTCCCGAGGTAACTAAAAAAGCATTGTACCACATTTGAAAAAATAAAAAATAAAAAACCTATAAACTATTTTCGTTGGGTACGCGCGCGACAGAACGAATGTGACTGGAAGGTATAGTTCGTTTTTTGCTGTTTCCTTCACGATAAGTATAGGTTGTTTGCACATGACGTTAAACCGCCATTTTGTTGTTTGTTTGTTTTTTAAACAAATTTACTACATAGAAGGATTACATCGTAACCGGTTGAAATGATGTCAGCGGTGCTCTACGCATTTGAGAAGGCATGTAAATCCTTGAAATGCTCGAGTTTCGCACACGCCAGACAGCTCGCAACAACAAAATGCTGGACGAAATCACGTCAGTGAAAACACCCTATTGACGGCGCCGCGCGATTCGCCACATGTGAAAGGACAAAGCGCTTAGCTGTCGAAAATAATTTACAACAGAAGATAGCCGAAAGGCATGCATTTTTCACGCTCACAAATAACGTGTTTACCGATGGACAGGACACGGACATACAATTTAGCAAGTGTTAACATTCGAACAATATATTGTACGTACCACACGATGTAGTGTTATCTAAAAAGAATTTGTTTGAAAAAGATCTCAAATAACACAGTCATAGTCGACGAACGTCACATCTTGACGATCAGGCGGAATCCAAGATGACTTCGTTTTGGGGCACGTTGTGGGGAGGGCTTCCTTTTTTCACAAGAGCACCAAGGCAAAGCAACGAACGCGACTGACCCTTTTCCCACCCAAACCCGGACAACTACTTTTGGAGAGGACTGAGTATTCTACGTGGATTATCTCTGGGAGGGGCGAGAACAATGTTCGCAAAATCGCGTCGAGGGCCGTTCGACGTTCTTCACCTCTTTCGTTTCCCGTGAATGTCAAGCAGAAAAGCTTGAATGGCAGGCGCTTACCAGCGTTATTTCTCACAATGGAGGATAACACGAAAAAGGTACGCAGCACGCATAAAAAAAAAGGCGGACACTTTCAAGAGGGGCTAGAAAACATCGAATGCAAAACCGCAAAAACGCAGGTAGAGAACCGCGCTGAGCGGGTCTTCACCATAGGTCGGCATTTTAGAGCCCCTCCATTCACCATCACATCACGAACAAAATCACGTCTCCAAATTCATTCGCATTCACGTCACAAGGTACTCCGACCTCCCAAAGTCACGGCCCTTCACATCCCGGCGTTCAACCGCGTCAAAACTTCATCCCCTTCACATCACGGCCTTCAAACTCCGCCGAGAATTCATCCCCTTCACATCACGGCGTTCAACCGCGCCAAGAATTCATCCCCATCACATCACCGCCGCCTCCGAATTCACGGAGTCATTCACCATCAGATCACCAATTCACGAAGTCAGTCACCATCACCACGAATTTATTGGAATTCACCATTTTGAATTCATCGGAATTCACCATCACATCACGAATTCACCCAATTCACCATCACTTCACGAATTCATCCGAATTCACCATCACTTCACGAAGTTAATCACCATCATGGTCAACACGAATTCACCGGAATTCACCATCACATAATGAATTCCGCAAAATTCACGAAATCATTCAGGTCCATTCTGACTAAATTCGACTTCACGGCTGGTAGCCCTTCACGGGTTCGCAGGTTTTGCGGAATAGGACTGTGGCGGCTTTTTGTCTCAGCCACCTGAAACCAGGACCTGACTCCATCGGAAAAGTGGGGTATTTCGACTGCGCGAAACGCAAAGCACATTGATAAAGCGCCAACCCAGCCAATGCCGCGCTGCGATCGTGTCACGTGAATGTGCTCCGTGCGCCGCTGCGGGGTACAGGAGCTCAATTGATTCGCGAGGAACCGCTCAGAACAGCGGAAAAATTAAATGTCAAGTGCCAAAGAAAAGAACTAGCCCCCTCCCCTCACCTTCATTGCCACTGCCACCGCGCTTCCCTTATAAACAGCTGTTACTGCGAAAGTGCTCGACAAAGGGCCACCGCGCTGGGGCGCGCACGGTTACGCAGCGAAACTGATGCCCAAACCGCTAAAGTCAAATGGGTCCCTGTCGTTTGTGGTGAAGGATGAAAACAAGCAGCAAGCAAGCAAGCACCTGCGTAACATGTTTTCCGCTTATTCTGAATTCATAACCGTATTCACTATCACGTCGAGAATTAAGTTCACGGTGTTACTTCCCTCCCATCCCAAACTTATCAAGTTCACACGCCACTCACATCACAAATGCATTGTGTTGACGAGCCATTCACCATCACGTCACGAATTCATTTAAATTCACGAAGTCCTTTACCATCACATCACGACTTCATTCAACATCACATCACGAATTTATTCAAATTCAGGAAGTCATTCACCATCACACACGACCTCGTTCAACACCACATCACGAATTCATTCAAATTCACGAAGTCATTCACCATCACATCACGAATTCATTCAAATTCACGAACTCATTCACCATCACATCACGACTTCATGACTTTATTCGCCATCACATCACAAATTCATTCAAATTCACGAATTCATTCACCATCACATCACGAATTAATTCGAATCCACGAAGTCATTCACCATCACATCACGAATTCATTCAAATTCACAGTCATTCACCATCACATCGTGATTTTTTTCAATTTCAAGAATTCATTCAGAGCCATTCAGATTCACGCCGTGAACATGAATGAAGGTGAATGAGCGAGTTCATGAATGAATTTGCCGAGGTATGGTCTTCACAGTCCAAGAGAGTGGCAGAAAATGTCTAGCTGATAGAGGGCGCGAGAGTCGCACCAGTCGCATCAGCATCAGCAACATGGCGGCGGCCTAGGAGCGTTTTTTTGGAAATGTGAGCTTATGCGCACAAAATGAGAGGTGCTATCAAGCGGCTCCGGTGCAGCGTCAGACTTGACTACAACGCAATGGAGGAGCATAGCTGGGCACGCGTCAGCGCCAGTACGTCTACCGCGGCTATGACGTCACTCCTCTGGAATGCGCAGACCGGCGAGGCGCGCGCGGCGGCGGCGGAGTGCGCGGCGGCGGCGGCTCCGGCGCGCCAGCTGTGTGCCGTGTGACGTCACTGCTCCTCGCGCTTGCGCAGCACGGCTCTTTGGGAGCCACGCGAAACTGCTAAACCTCGACCAGTGTAGCTCACGCTACAAAAACGCGCGATGCGGTCGACGTCGATGTCGTAAAAAACGAACCAGTCACACAGGGCCACTCGACGGCGGCGTCTTCTCGGGGAACCTCGCGTTTGTCGAAAGAACACGGTATTTTTTTATTCGTCTGCTTCGTACGCAAGGAGGTTATAACTACTAGGAGGGGCACGTTGCAATATTGGTGAAGCCTAGTCATAAAAAGTTTAAACGATATTGTGCCCAACGTGACCGCAGATCTCTCGGGCGATTGGTGCGCGTGATATGTCACGTGCGAGATGGATGGTTGATTGTAGAAGGATTCCTTGCAGGTTTGCGCGCGCTCTAGACGAAGGCTAGCTACGGTCACGTGATGTGGTCATGTTGGGCTGATAAGTGAGGAGAGTAAGGGAGAAAATGAGAGAGATGCGAGGCCGCCGCCATGTTGCTGATGCTGATACGGCTGGTGCGACTCTCGCGCCCTTTATCAGGTAGACATTTTCTGCCCCTCTCTTGGACTGTGAAGACCCACTCAACGCGGTTCTCTACCTACGTTTTTTGCGGCTTCCATTCGACGTTGTCTCGCACCTCTTGAAAGTTTCCACTTAATATTTTTATGCGTGCTGCGTACCCTTTCTGTGTGATCTTCCATTGTGAGAAATAAGACTTGTGTCTGCCATTCAAGCTTTTCTGCAAGGAGGTGAAGGACGTCGAACGACCCTTGACGCGATTTTGCGAACATTGTTCTCCCCCCTCCCAGAGATAATCCGCGTAGAATCCTCAGTCATCTCTAAAAATAGTTGTCCGGGTTGTGGTGGAAAACGGGTTAGTCGCGTTGGTTCCTTTGCCTTGGTGCTGGTGTAAAAAAAGGAAACTCTCCCCAAAACGTGCCCCAAAACGAAGTCATCTTGGATTCCGCCTGATCGTCAAGATGTGACTGCCGTCGACTGTGACTGTTATTTGAGATCTTTCTCAAATAAATTATTTTTAGATAACGCTGCATCGTGCGGTATACGTACAATATATTGTTCGAATGTTAACACTTTCTAAAGTGTATGTCCGTGTCCTGTCCATCGGTAAACATGTAATTTGTGAGCGCGAAAAATGCATGCCTTTTGGCCCTCTTCTGTTGTAATTTATTTTTGACAGCTAAGCGTTTTGTCGTTTGACATGCGGCGAATCGCGCGGCGGCGTCAAAACTTATCGTAAAAAAAAACAACTAGAATTATACATTTCAGTCGCATTCGTTCTGTCGTGAGCGTACCCAACAAAAATAGTTGAGGTTTTTTATTGCTTTTTTTTTCTTCAAATGTGGTACAATGATTTTTCAGTAACCCCGGGAAAATACATGCACCATGAAACACAAAATACAGCGGGAAAAGACGAGAATTTAGCCGCCAGCAGTGTGTGAATCTCTGCCTACGCAGGCTGCGCCTATCGAAATCACAGTCCACTGGGTTAGGGTTAGAGGGGACGCCGGTGAGAGTCTAGCCTCAGACCCAGTGACTGGGCTCGAAAACTGTTTGCTGCCCCTGAAATCGATTGTTTCTTGAAAAGGTGTATACTCCTTGTTCGTACGATCGTTGTTGCTTTGCCTTCGCGATATGTGCGCTGGGAGACAACCGTGGCGATGATACACAGTCGAATCTCGTTAATTCAAATTCGAGGGGGACCGAAAATTTTTTTGAATAAAGCAAAGTTTGAATTACTGGGAGTTTCCTCCCATATGCATGCTAGTTTGAGTTATCCGCAAGTTTGAACTAACGACATTCCGGTTATATGCAACATTTGCGAATGGCACGGACTCGAGCGGGCAGCTTCAGAAGGTGCCCTGCTGGCGCGTTTTTGTGCAAACAAAGCACGGTGCTACGCCGGCGCGTCCGTACCTTTAGCGAATCCCGGAGAAAAGCTCACCGGAGAAAAGCTCACCGGAGATAAGCTCACCGCAAAACCGGCGAATGCGGAGAAAAGCTCACCGGCCATTGAGCGTATGCGGAGGAAAGCTCACCAATATTTTTTTCTTCTTTTTATATGGGGGCTGCGTGATTATGCGTAAGATATATCAATTTTTTGTCATTAAAATTCGTCAGCTTTGTAAAAAAGAAAATGGCATTTTCTATAATGTTTGGTAAACTTTTTGGGTCTACTGCTCCCAAATTAATAATTGCGAGCGAGTGTTTTCTGTGACTTACTTTCTTAGCAACTAAAGCCTAACTGAAAACTTTATAAACTTGAAGAACAGGAAAAAGTTTGAAAATTTAATATATTCTGCCTAAGACCTAAAAATCAAAACTGTAAATGCCCAAAATTCGAAAGTGCATGCGCAACAACGCTGTGCCTGAAATTCTCTTTGAAGCTTTTGTTAGCCTTTGAAAACGGGATAAAACAGTCAGTAGGATATCGAGGTTTCTTTCTTCCATGGACATGAACGTTTTCTAGCCGTTCGTGCTGGTGTTTCCACACGTTGCCTTTGTGTGATTGTGCCCTTCTACAGCGAACTACCCATGACCTTCAGAGCTGCACACTGGCACCGTTGTTACTCGTGACCTATATAAGAAGTAGTCTTCTGTAAGGTAGCGAATAGGGCGAGTTGGTAAGCGTTATACATGATGAAAACCGCTTAAACGACGACGACCGAGTGAAGACAACAAACACGACAAGACGAAGCTGTTCTCGAAACTAAAGGTTTGTTAGTCAAATTAACAGAAAGAGAACAGGGTAGCCGCCACTGATTACATGAACAAACACCTACCTATATATTAGGCACTACACAATATTTGGAGCTGAAACGGTTCACACACCGCTATTCATATTAGCTCGCAAAGAACAAACCTCTTTATCTGAGAGAGCTACCGATGGCGCACTGTCAGCTGTCAATAAATTGTTGTCTCTTTTACCGGTGTACGATGTTCTGATTTTATACTTGCGGCTTCATTAATATACAGAATGGGAGATTACAAATTTCTGAGGAATTAGTAGACATGCCTAATGAACTTAAAGAATATTACAAAAACGATGATTTATTCTTAATGAAGTGATGAATGCGAATTGTGTTAAATTGCCACGTTTGACGCAGAATCCGGTAAGTTAAAAAAAAAATGGTGATTTTCTCTCCGCATCCGCTCGATGGCCGGTGAGCTTTTCTCCGCATCTGCCAGTTTTGCGGTGAGCGTTTCTCCGGTGAGCTTATCTCCGGTGAGCTTTTCTCCGGTGAGCTTTTCTCCGCCGCCCACCTTTAGCATGCACGCAGCTTGTGCGATAGTGTTTCCGACGGAGAACTGCTGTATTCCGTAGTGGCGGGTGCACACAGACTACACAACACATTGGGAGTGACCGCTCTCGCGCAGTCGGAGGTCAGAACACAGCGCCAACTTCGGTGGCAGCTTTCGCGCGCAAACGATGAAGAGTAGTTTCACGGCGTCGTACACGCACATAAAACACTGCTCACAGTCAGATGTTACAATCGGTTTGCTTCTCTCCACTCTGAAATGCTTCCAGCCACGTTTGGAGAGTTCACGAATTCCCCGACCCCTCTGCGGCTGTGCCTTTTCGTCTTTTCGCCTTCATTCATTGTGGCTCGAAAACAAAAGCGGCGAAAACATGCCCTAACCGGAAAACGGCGACATGTCACGTCCGGACGCTCGCTGATTGGCTCAAGCGCGCGCATCGAGGGAAAAATTGGGTTCCGAGGAGTCGTCCTCCTCGGCGCGCGACTTTTTTTCAATACAAAAATAAGCGAAAAATTGCCCCCACGACACGCGTCTTTCCGCTGTGTGAATGCGCCTTTAAAGGGGCCCTTAAGTGTCCTCCTTTTTTGCGGTTTCCATGTCTCTCGTGGTTCGGGCAACCCAGCGGGCACGGAGAGAGTAACTAAATATCAGTGCGTCGTATTTTAACCGTACGACGCGGGAACCTCCTCCTCCTACGAGGGCGCCCCGTGATGTCGATAACGCGGCATGTGACGAAATCGCGACGTTTTTGGTTCCGACGTCAGCCGAGGCGAGAGCTGCCCCATTCCCTGGCAGCGTCTCCCCTCGGCTTTACCTCCTTTCCCCGTTTTCCCCTGCCTCCCCACATACCTCAGTCACCGCGGCAAGGGGAATCCTCCGGCGCGGGAAAAGGAGGGACAGAAGACCAAGGACGTCATGAAGGAGGTTATTTTTTCCTTATTTTTGTAATTTTAATATGCCTATAAGCTATAACCTGTAAAATAAAGCGAATTTCGAAAAAAGAAAGAGTCCACTAAATTACTACGATGAGCATGCTCAGGTTCGGGGCAAATTAATAAACAGTAAAAAAAGTCGTTGCAGGGTCCCTTTACGTACACCCAGTGATTTCCCTACACACACCCTGGGGGGCGAGTTACGAAGAGGGTCCGAGACTACGAGACTCAACAAAGGCTCCAGGACGCCCAAACAAAATTGACGCTGGGGGTGTACCTCGCCAACAAGACCATCGCCTCGGAAGTGTAGCCGCTTCTTGTTCAAGGCACGTGCCGGGGCACTCCAGACGCTGTGTTATAGCCGTCGTTTCGACACCACTGCTACGTCAAAAACGTGTAGGGTGCGTAGGGTAAACAATAAAATGGTGGAGCACTTCGTGCTAGACTGCGCGAGACTCAAGCTGTCCCAGTCACAGGACAATGGCCCAAGACTTCCGAAACCCTTCGCGCTCGCTGAAGCGTTGGGCTTCACCGACAGTGAAATCAGACAATTCACAGCAGTCTGCCTATCTACAGGGCTGAAGGTAGCCTCCAACGACACAAAAAGGCTTGTTGCAGACACAAAGAGGAGACTGAAGGACTGGTGGCAGAAGATTTACCTCAGGGAGCATTAAGACACCTATGCTCCCAGGCTTGGGCACAAACCCTGTTTGAGCCCTCCCGATTCAAAGGGAAATAGCATCATCATCATCATCATCTATTGCATACCACCAGTGTTTATCATAGTCGTGCAATGGGGTTTGGAAAGCTAAAAACTTGGGCTGAGCTTCTGATATTGTTTGAGTAGGGCTATCACCATCTTTAACTGAACACGAGCCATTACCCAAATGTTTGGCGATGCTGATTGTCACGAACCAGAGCACTCGACTGTTTGAAAATCGCTTACGTCACGGCGTCACATGCCTCTCAATGCAAAGCCGTGATGTTATGTTGCGTCACGCTGTCAACAAGGTTAGTAATCTAGCAACTTCCTCAAATTAAATCGACTTGACGCAGTGAGTTGCGTGACGTCACGGGGTTACATGACACTACTTGACAGCATGTATTGACACCACGACGTCACGCGACCACGACACATAATTGATCATAGTGCCAATGCAAAAGCGCCAAGTAAACCCACAATTTATCATAACTTGGAATTCTGTATATGGCGATTTGATCAATACATACATACAGCTGCCAGTTTTTTATTTCCAAATATTCATTTTGTTATAGTAACAAAAAAATAAAAAAATTACCTTGAACCGTTTTGAACTGGTTACTGTTATATTTTTTTCCCTGTTCGGTTCCGGTTCAGTTCCAAGATGGCGGTGAAGATTTTGGTTTGGTTTAGTTTCGGTTCGGCTAAAAATAATGGTTCGGTTCCAGTTTCCGGTTCGGTTCCGGTTCGACACCCGCTACAGAGCGACGGTGCGGTCGGCCATCTGAGAGAGCGTACCTCGCTTCATGTCTGCAAATTGGCCATGCCATATGCATAGCAGTTTGAGCGATTTTAATTTGCTTATAACTTCAAAAATAATGCAAAGTTTGCCAGGACGATTTTTTTCTCTGTGTTACTATGTTGCCTGAGGTTTATCTCAGCACAAGTTTTCGACCAGCCAAAAAATTATTGGAGGGCCCTTCCCTTTAAAACACCTCGGGATAGGGGGACTTTCAAGAAAAATTCCAGCAACAAGTTTTACACTCAAAGAACAAGAAGTGTGAAACTACTTGATTGAGCAGACTACTAAGCGATAAAGACAGCTATTTCTGGTAATCCTGTAATCAACAAAGTCCCGAATAGGGGTGTTGCGAACTTTTGTCGAACCAGATTTTAAGGTCGAACTTTCGGGGTTCGACTGGTTCGAACCGGTTCGATGAACCTTCAAACTTTTAACCAGATTCGACCGGTTCAACTTTGTGGACAGTGTGGTCACACCTTGATACAAGCATGTCTAGGTTTGGAGAATTTTTTTATGCAAAGGGTTATTTTAATTTTATGAACAGTTGCAATTAAAAGAAACTAATTCTAATCACTGAAAAAGTTAATAATAATTTTTTTTTTACGGTATTAACTAGAACCAATCAGTGCTGCCCTTAATTCATCCCTTAGCCATCACCATCCAATCCGAAGTCAACTGGCTAGCCTGTCATGCATGCCCATAGCAGTCAAATCTGAGTCTAACTTTTCACAAGAAGTTTGAAAAAGTCGAACCTGAGCGAACTCGAACCTTGAATGGTTCGCGACATCCCTAGTCCCAACCCTGCCAACAGAAGGCCTTGCTCTAACACGTGATACACTGCTGCCTCACCAGTGTGCCTCACATTGGCCAGGTGGCCAGGTGCTGGGAAAATAATCAATGCAATAACCGTACAACACAAACAAACTAATAAAAAAACTTCCAGCCTTTCCACTTTGGTGCAGAAGGAAGAGTAGCGGAGCTGTAGCTTATGTTATCGGTGGTGGCTTTCCAAGCAAGCGATCTGCTCTTCTTTCGCAAGGAATCTGATGGACTCGACGCAGTGGAACTTTAGGCGATAGCGGCCTCGCGGTGGTTGCGGAACCATTCGCGCTGCTGCGCACATCGCCGCTCGTTCCGTACCCACTCTTTTTCCTCCGGAGAAATGTTGCCGCCATCTATGAGCGACGGCAGCAACCAGTTGTCTGGTTGCCAAGGCTGGAAAGGTTGCCACGACCTATAAGCAACAGCGGCAAGCAGACAACCGGCAAACGCAACACTCTGGACAGCTACCGCCATCTGTGAGCGACGGCAGCAACCAGAGTGCTGTGTTGACCAAAGGTGTCGACATTTGTTTGGTACCGGACACGATCCTGGGGAAACTAGTTTTAACAGCTCCGCTGTAAAAAAAGAATACCAACATTTAGAAATCTACTGATTTTTGCTGATTATTCAAGCTGAAATCTACTATTTTCTGGGGAGCTGTACCCACACTGAGTGCCAGGCGGGAGAAAGCGACCGGTGGCACTTTACACACATGCTTTACGTTTATGATGGCAAGTAACGGGAACAAATTGAGGGTTGTAAAGATTTTTACACAGGGCAAGAGTTTTCAGCATGAACTGACTACGGAGGAGCTCAAAGAGGTCACGAAAGGTAAGCAATCTCTCTGCTCTTCTTTCACAAAAGATCACAATAAAACAATGATTCCTGAGACTTGTGTGCACACGGCTGCAGCAGTTCCACAAGATGTGACAGTGAACTCCCAGATCACGCTTGTCTCGCAGGAGGACACAATAAAGCAAGTGTTCCTCGTTGAGTTGTGCACATGTGGACACAGCAGTCCTACAAGATGTGACGCTGAAAAGGTACACTTCTGGACCTCATTTCTTTCACAGAAGATCACAATAGAACAACGGTTCCTGAGAGTTGAGTGCACAAGGGTGACACAGTTCCACAGGGTGTCAGAGTAAAAAAAACAGTACACTCCCAGGTCACACTTGTCTCACAGGTCACACTAATGTGACAGTTCCTGATAGAGTTGAGCGCACAGTGGCACAGCAGTTCCAGAAGATGTGACAGTGAACTCCCAAATTATGCTTATCTCAAAGAAGGTCACAATAAAGCAAGACTTATTCGTACGTGGACACAGTAGTCCCACATGGCATAGCAGCGAAAATGTTCACTCCCTGACCACTCGTTTCACAGAAGGTCACTTTAAAGCAACTGTTCCCGAGTTGCATGCACAAGGGTGCTGCAGCTCCACAAGTGACAACGAAAAAGTACATTTCCTGATCACTTTTGTCTTGTAGAAGATCACAATACATCCTGGTAGAGGTGCCACGAGGTAAAAACACACACTCAGGATGCCTCTGAGATGATGTCTCCTATTGTTGCAAAGTGCTCTTTCTTCTCTCTGGTCGAAGACTCGAGGGCTTCTGCTTTTTCCCTGGCCCTTGATACGATGCAGGAAGGTATTCCCGCCAGCGTGGCTACATTGAGGCCATAGCTTTTGGGAGCTATTCCAGGAACTAGACGGTAGAGGAAGGTCACCACCTCTGTGGAAGCAAGCACCTATTTGTTACCATCAAGGCACTCGGGTAAGGCCATATACGAAGTTGAGGCCAACTACAGTACACTCTTATTCATTCAAACTCCAGGAAGCCATGAAATTCATTTGAATTATCAGAAATTCATCAAAATATGATGCAAGGTAAATTATGATTTGCGACATGAATGACTACACATACAAAGCAGATATTTCATGACTTCCTTTGCATAGGCCTACTGATCATGTGCAGGTATGCCAGATATGAAATATTTGCGAAATGTATGACATAAGTTTATTTATCCTTCAAAAATGTTGTTTATCGTGGACTGTTTAGACAACACATGACAACTCAAAACAAAATTAAGCTTGTTCATGAGGTCAAGAAGTTGTCTGGTGCGGACTATTAAGGAGGGAACAGTTGAACGATGAAAACAGGCACCGCGCAGTAGTATTCACAGTAACTTACGCGGACGCTGTGACGTGGACCTATGCCATGTCGCCATGTTATAGCGTCCGCGTAAGTTGCCACGAAAATTTTCGCATGGTGCCCCTTTTCATAGCTCATATCTGCCTTGCTTGAGCCCTGTTGAGTGCTCTTCTCACCGAGCACCAGTGCACTGCGGAAAAGCAACACCCGTGAAAGCAAGCTCCGCGGGTGTTGATTCCCTGCAGTGCACTAATGCTCGGAAAGAAGCGCACTCAACGGGGCCACAAGAACAAAAGGTATGAATTACACGTCGGAACGTAAATACAGGGCAAACAAACGACAGACCAGAAGAAGAGTATAAACACAGACAAGGCACTGACTTACAACTGAAAGTTCAGTTGTAAGTCAGTGCCTGGTCTGTGTGTATACTCTTCTAATGGTCCGTTGTTTGTTTGCCCTGTATTTATGTTCCAATGCATCACCAACTCGCCCAGATTTCTACGCTTCTACAATGAATTACACGAAACGCTGTTCTAATTAAGTTCCGTATAAATACATTAAAAAACATAGCAGGACAACCAAAATTTTTAAATTTGTATGAATTAACCACGAGTACGAAATATCAGAGTTTAAATTATTACAAGCCTACTGTATCCTTTACTTCACATGGTCACCAAGTTTAGTCAATTTTCAACTTAAGGCAAATGCAGTATCGTAGAGTGGTGATTGCATTCACAATGAACTCCACACTTTAACTATAACTGTCTGTTCCATACCTTATGCAGTTAGGAACACTTATGCCTCTCAAATCAAACCACACGCTGCCGTTCTCTAATGGTAGCCCAAATAAATGTCCATTATGTATTTTTGTGCACGCTACTACCTATGGGCCATGAAAGTTGCAAATAGCAATGAAAGCCAAAAAGAGGCAACATCATAGAAATACATATTTCTTAGATATTGTATGTGCCCTCTTCGTTATAAGAGCAGATATATATATATTTTTTTTTAATAAAAGTCTCTATTCCAAAAAAATATCTGTACTCTTATAACGAAGGACAGGAGGCGACATACTGAGTATGGGAAGTGACAGGACTCCCAGCAAAATGTGGCCAATTTCATTTAAATTGAAGCACCATCATATGCTCATATATTTAATTTCTTTGTTGATTTTCTCTTGTTTTTTCTCTATGAATTTCTTTATTTGTTCACCTTATAATTGTATATGCTGTAGCTTACACAGAATGCAGTTCAAAGTTTAAAAATAGACAACAACTTTAATTTTTAAGAAATAAAACCTCAAACAAACAGAAAGCAGCAGGGTTTTAGATGATTGTAAGAAACTAGAGCTTTCTAGGTTACCTGAATTGTAAAACCATTTATCGGAGAGTTTATCGGACATTTTGGGGATATGTCCCAAGATATACAGAGCTCGACACAGAATCTGTCGTTTATCGATAAAAACTCTGGCGTCAGGTAGGGACCGTTGCTTACCGTCGTCATCGACGTTGAAGGCAACATGGCAATTGGTCACGGCGCCCTTGTACAAGGTCTCCATCTCTGTGATGGGCTGGTAGTGCGTCACAAAAAGGGTGAGGCACTGCTTCTGAAATTCGCAGCAGGAAGGCAACAGGGCCAGAAATAAATAAGAAATTATTTCAAAATGTCAGAGACTATTAAAAGCAACACTGGATAGCTAACAAGGTCATCCGGTGGTATTCACACTGCCTGGTGATAGTTACGAAATTGCAGAGGGAAGCCAATTGGTTTCGAAGGGCGAAGAGAGGAGTCGTGCTTCTGGTTTTCAGTTTCTAGGTTAGGTGGCGCAAGCAACCACCTGATATAGAAGGTACAGCCGTTAGCATCCATCCATCCATCCATGCAACTGTATATGAATACCACATGGAGGTGGGAAGAACAGGAGGCAACATACTGACTCAAGCCACCCAAACGAGACAATTCCAAGTGAAGCCGGAAGTAGAAGTCGCGGTCAATGGAAACAACTGGTAGCAGCGCGAAAAAAAGAGAAGGACAAAGGGAAGAATGCACAAGATCAGTGCTCGTCTTGTGCCTTCCTCCCTTAGTCCTTGTGCTTTCTGTGCACTGCTACCAGTTGTAATCATGAACCAACTCGCCTGCATCACCACATTGATTCATTGGGAACGCCCCAAAGGTGACCAAAACAGCCGTTAGTGCCAAATCAGCTGTCCCTATCGTCCAATAGCGTCTTTTGGTTTTGGTCATCGTTGGGGGCGTGTATCTCCAAACTAGAGGTCTACTCCGGCTTCACCTCCAGTGGCATTGTGTTGCCTCTAGAAGCTTCCTACCTCCATGGAATACCAACAGTAAAGTTAGATTTAATAAATTTAAATGCATCTTAACCCTTTAGATAACATCCAGAGACACAAAATGTGCATTTTGCGTTGCACAGGGTTCTTCATCAGCCTTTCTAAGCACAAGTGTCACACTAAATTCAGTGGGAAGCATTTCCCCTATAAATTTACGGGGTATGAACTCAGCGTAAATTTAGAGGGGAAAGGCTTCCCGACAAGTTTTGTAACATATTTAGTGGGGGCAAAAGTCCTGCTAAATTTAGTGCATTACACTTTTGCAGTACACTTCTCTGGGGGAGTTCTATATAAAACCCTAGCTCTAAACATATTCCGTATAAAAAGAAAGATTTATGCATGACTACAGTGAAACCCGTTTAGAACGAACACACGTACAGCGAATTATTGTCAATATCACACTCACAAAAAATTTAAATAAAAATGCATGTAAAACATACTTTTTATAACGAACAACACATTGGCTATATCAAGCTTTTCCCCCCCGGGAAGGCTTCCAAGAACGTGCAAACAATAGTCTTCTGACCTGTTCCCCCCCCTCCAAAAGAAAAATGTAGGCAAGAAATAAAACTCTAAAAGCTCAAGTTGTGAACAAAATTGAGCGAAGAAAAGCGATTCAGAAGGAGAAAAAGCTAAAAATAAACACTTTGCAGGCACGCGCAGAGAAAAACTTTTCATGCCAAAGCAATTGCCAACGAAGAGAAGCAATTCAAAAAAGAAAATAAGCTAAAAAAAAAAAAAACTGCACGCCAACAAAAAAAATTTTTTTTTTTTTTTGTTTAGCACATTGTTACAAGGCAGGAGCCAAGAGATGAGATAGAAAGATAAGCTCTCGCCTTACAACGAACGCATTGTGGAAGTTCGTTGTAAATGTTTTTTTCTATATCGAACAACTTGCTATATCAAACTGATCGTAGCGTTTCCTGCTGTTCGTTATAAACGGGTTTGACTGTATTGTGCTCGATTATTCTAGGAAATTTGAAGGCTATGTAGTTAGTAGCACCCTACAATAGTCCTTCGTTATAAAAAAGTGAACAAGATGGCAAAAAAATTCAGTATAAATGGTAATTCAATAAAGCAATAGAGCCAAAAAACATGCCAGCAGTCTTGAAGGTGGAGGGGAAGACTGCGCAGAACTCTGACTGTATATATAATTAAGGGGAGACACCCCCGGGGAGGGCCAACTTTTGAACCCTTGGCTTAAAATTAATGAAATTTAAAGGTTAGGCTGGTGGTCATGTGCATAACAAAATTTCAGGTCTGTTGATTAAGTAAGAAGGAAATTAGGGCAGCTTCTATCAGCAACACCCCTACATTGTTTAGTTGATCTATCGTCCGAAAACTATCACAATATTCAAGATTTTTGTTCACTAGATATGTAGCAGAATGCCCATGAGGTGTGCCTATGGAAAGCTTTTTGTAAAAAGTCATTGATTTCTATCAGTTTTCTCTTCTGCAAATTGGTCAACTTTTTGGTCTTCTGTGTTTCTGACAAAATGTCAACATTTTTTATAAAAGACATCCGTAAAGTGACAAACACATTCCTTATTAAATTTCAATCAGGAAAAGTGAAGAACGAGCCTTCCCTGTATTGCCATTATAAAACGATAGATTGACTAAAATGGAATTTATACCAAAAAGTGGAATGAAGAAAAATGTGTTCAAAGTGCTCCAAACCCTACATTTTCTTTAGCTTCGGTGGACAGATAATAATTTATAAACAAAATTAACTATGCAATGTAAACTAGTGAAAATTTCTGGGAATACTCTCTGGATGTAGATGGTGTAGATGGATGTAAATATGTAATTTTTCAAAATTAATGTTTTTTTGCAGAATTTTTTTTTTCTCCTGGGTAGTGTCCCCCTTTCAATAAATCTTTGTCATAAACAACAAGTTTCAGTTTTACTGAGAAAAAAAATAATTAAGTGGAGTTTGCCGGTAATTTCATCTGGGCAACAGCTCTCCTCGAACTGCTTCAGGCTGCAAGAAGACTGTCACCACCAATGCACGACACTTTGTTTCGAAGCAGTCGTCGGCTTTTCCCAAGGTGCATCTTCAACGTCGTTTTGTGTTGACCCTGGCTGCACGCAAGGTCTACAAGCGCAGCATCCGTGGCAGGAGCAACAATGAGAATGTCCACATCGACGAGTGCACCAGCTTCGCCAACATGTTTTCACACACTCCTGTAGAGACTGGTGCAGCTCTGGGAATTGTGCGCCGGCTCAACAAGCATGTTCTTGAGAGAAAATCCGACGTGAGCAAAGCAGAACCCGTCCAATATGCCTTGCTTGCTGTGCAAAATGGTGAACAGTGTCAAGCAGCCGATGCGAGAATGTCGAATTCTTTAAAAATTTCAGACTTGAACCAGCCACTTTTTTCAACCTCGCAGATCTAAGCGACTTTTGATAAACTCTCCCATACAAGACATCTGTGCGCGTACACACGTACGCCAAAAGTGCACACGTCGGGGGCTCTCAAAGGGACGATCTCTGGGTTCCATCAGCTCCATCGCTTCGTTGACCCGATTCCAACAGGAGTTAGGCAGCGTCGGCCGCAGGCGTCGTGAGTAGCGTTAGAACGTGGACGACGCTCCCGCTCCTCCCTGACCACAATGGCGCATCAGCATCAGAAGCGGCGCTCTGCGCGCTCTGACCTCCATCACCCATTTGCTCTGTTTTCTTTTTCGCCTTCTTCCCAGTTTGCCGTTTGCCTCGGTAAAGACGGGGAAGGGAACATGAAGGTCTCTGTGCACCTGTGTGTAAGCTTGCATGCTTTTGGCACCGCAGCCTTCGTAATAAGCGTGGTCAGCCACCGACACACTCCGAATTATCCGGTTAAAAATGCATGCATTTCGGTAGGGACCACGTTGAACTTTGGTAAAAGCGATAATTCGAAAAAAGCGATTTCATGATAATGAGGGATTACCATAGTTTGATAGACACTGGTGAAGTATTGGTTTCCGAATAAATCTTTAGCTGCATCAACTATCTCTAATGGTATGACAGTGCCAATGAAACCATAAAACAAAAGTATATCTGCAACACACTGCAAAAGAAAAGATAATATTTTGGAGCTGAGTGATGTAGCTTTCAAAAGACCATACTTGAATACTACAAATAGCTTTTCTGTGCACATCAATTTAAATATTGACTGCAGAAACTAATCGAGCAAAATGTGAATATTATAATGAAGTCATTGAGCACTCCATTTGTCATCAGCGGGAGCATACGAGCACATTCATAGAACCGCATCTGACGGTGACTGGCTTCAATTGACCACACCCTATCAAATAGGCCACTAGCTGAAAAGTATGCCTCTCTAACATAGATACTTTCGTGCTTGTATTTCCTGCTGGAATGCAGGATTGTATTGAGCTTTAGATCTTTTTGAGCAACGTGTATACACAAGCTCAAATCTTTGAAGTCACCATGCGGCAATGGTGCTCCTTTGTTTCCCGCATAAATTGCAGGCGTTTGGCACATGCCTGTGTCGCTTTGGTTCAAATGTAGCAGAGGCTACAAAAGCGAGCTCTGCACTTTAAACGGGCCTGCCAAACACTTACGCTAGTGCAGTACAAGAGTACTTAAGAAAAATTAAACGTTTACAAATCTCTGCAACACGAAATCAGTGTGCAGCTCTTGAGGCGGAGGAGGGGAGGGTATGCCCCTCCTCCTCCTCTGTACCTTCTTCCCCTCCCCTTTTCCTTGTCCTCCTCCTCTACCCTCCTCCCTTCCCCATCTTCGTCCCCTCCTCCTTCTCCTCCTCCTCACTTACTGCTCCTTCGCCTCCAGCGGAATGACATCAATTTTCCCGCTAGATCTAACGGAGAAACTGGTCCCTTTTTTTAATGCGAGAGCATTAACTGTCCCATGGAGCGAGCCAACGCCATCAGTTTGAAGCGCGAAAACGGCACCTTGTTTCCCTGATCCCAAAGGTTCCATTGGCTGGCGCACACGGCGACAAGGCTCCCATTGGCCGCTGCGCGCATCAGTTTCAACAACTGCTGCCAGATGGCGCTGCGTGTCTGTGCCGCCAGCGCGCCGATAAAACTAACCGCCGCAACCTCATGCCACTACGGGCCCCGCGCCGGTTAAAATGGACACGTTGCCACGCGCACTGAGGCTTCCGCTCGTCTCGCCGCCGACCAACATGCCATCGCATGTTGGTCGGCGGCGAGACGAGGCGGCTGTTCCTACCCATATTCCGCTGATAGTTCTGTGTCATCTTTACCGCACAATGTCATCCCCAGCCTTGCCATTCTTATTTCCCCCGCTTCATGTTTGCACAGCTGTATTAAAAGTCTTTTGCATTCTCGCGTGTGGCTGTGCTTGGAGTCCCGTGTCATAACTGTTGCCATATTATTATCAGAACTACCACTCAGAATAGTCTCATACCCCGCGTAATTATGCCAAAGTTCCTACGTGCTCCGAGTTGTGCCTTGCAAGTTTTCAGGGTCACAACTATTGTGAAATGTCGTAATTGGCTAAATAATTATTGAATTTCAAAACAAAGTAAATGTATTTTTCCACCTTAGCTTCTTTTTTTATTTTTACTACACCTTTAATTTTTGTACTTAAATAATTACCAAAGTTTATCTATTAAAGGGCAACTCCAGTCAAAAACGAAACCAAAATAAATGACTGGTATCGCTTTAGTGGCACGGATTAGGATCACAGCCGAAATATTACGTTGAAGTGAAGTTGCGTACTCCACTAAAACCGATTTTAAAGTTGCGGACAGCTGCTCTTTAGCGGGCGGTAAGCGGGTTAGATTTTAGTCGAGGAACACTGGCACAGCACCCCTGTGACATCACGTCGTGCTGGAGCTGCGGTTGATTGGTTGTACAGCGTACTGCAGCACCATGTTGACGCAACATCGCAACCGTACGGCTGATGATCAGTGTTGCCGTCCCTCTAGCAGATAGTTTCGGTTTTGCCGTAGGTGCCCGAAACCAAACTTTGAGCCGTGATATTTATAAAATTACGCACAATAACGAGAGAAAAAAAATTATACCTTGTAATTCAGAAACATTGATTTAGCTAAAAACAGTCATAATCTAAATTTTAAAAATACTGACTGGAGTTGCCCTTAAAATTCTTCGCCACTTACATTTACTTCTTCACTGTCCCCTGACACTGCGACAGATCCCCAATCCGGCCCCTTAGTTGTAAAGTTTGGGGGCCCCTGCCGTAGAACGTGAAGAGCAGACGGCTCGTGGCACAAACCTCTTCCACAAGGTGGCGCAGCGTGGCGAGCGCAATGGCAGTGCCATCGTGCGTTGCCGTGCCCCTGCCCAGCTCGTCGATCACCACCAGTGAGTGGGTGGTGCACTTGTCCAGGATCTCGGAGGTCTCCTGCATCTCACACAGGAATGTGCTCCTCCCCAGCGTTACGTCGTCCTCCGCACCCATCCTGCGTCGCAGACAACGACACTCAACTGTGGATGTAATACCGGGTTCGATCAAGAAAATAAAACCGGGATTTCCAGCCCATATAAACAAACTGTGTGTTGCAGAAAGCAGAAACTTCGTGAGAATGTGACGCTAGCGGTGGTGAGAGAATCTGGAAGTTTGAGAACGTAACGTTCCCTGGCACGAAAGATACAAAGGAAAAACAAAATTTCTCCTTGAGCCGACATTCACCTAAAGCTTTTAATGCGAGCAAAAAAATGCCATTGAGAGAGCCTCTAGCATTAGTTTTTTTGAAAAAGCTTGCCAGCAAGAAATAAAGCAATACTGTCTTTCTCCTTAGCCAGATTTTTTTTTCACTGTGTCACACCATGCATTATGTCACATGACATGACAGTTACGTGACCTTTCAACGTCGCACAACTTCATGCTTTCAGGTGACAGGATGTCATGTGATGTGACGTAATATTATGATGACATAATGTAATCACTATGACACCATCATGACGTCATCGGAAGTCACGTCACAATGACTTCATGACACCACTGTGACATTATGACAACATCAAGTCGTGATGGTCTTTTCCATAAAATTCGGTCGATAGAACACATTCTATGTTAAAACAATTACAGGCACGTTCATTTGACCAAACGCGATGAAATATGATAGCTTTACAAGAACATCATTAGTGAAAACAATTATGAAAGGAAATGGTATGGTGATGATATCATTGTAATATACCGTGCACAAATCGAAGATCACATCTAGAATGACGTCAAGAACAGCATCTAGGACAACCTCTAGGACGACCTCAAGAACGTCTAGGATGACCTGTAGGATGACCTCTAGGTTGACATTAAGGAGAATGTGAAGGACAGCATCTAGGACAATGTTAAAGACGACCTTAAGGATGACGTCTTAGAGGACGACCTCAAAGACGACCTCTAGGACGACGTGTAGGATGACCTCTAGGACAACCTCTAGGACGACATCAAGGACGTCAGGTCACGTCAGCCTCAGCTATTGATGCTCACGAGCTTACGCGACGGGCGCTGACACGGACCGAATTTACGCAACCAGCGCTTACGCGACCCTGCACTTCAGTCACGGGCATTACGTGACCTTGATTAGGCGACCTTGAGGACTTGACTTCGAGGACGAAGACATGACCTTGAGTGTGAATGGGCCTATAAAGCTACTGCTTTAAAAGAAGATAATAGTTGGTCTTGCTGACCTGACGTAGACTCCGTCAAGCAGGCTGATGGTGGCTGCCTCCGCGGGCACGTGGGACCCGACGTGGGCCATGATGGCGATGAGCGCCACTTGCCTCATGTAGGAGCTCTTGCCCCCCATGTTGGGCCCCGTGATGACGCAGCAGCGGAGGTCCTCCTACAATCACACATTTTACTATGGTGCCTGACACCTCGAGCCCGATGACGTCGTACAAGTGCCACGTTGTCGCCGGACACAATCATGGCGGTGTTGCAGCACCAATGGAGCATGTGGCCGACGCCTGTTCTGCTGCAGGTCACTTTCCAGCTTGACAGTCGACGGAAGTTTAAGCAGCCGAGACTTGGGACACGGCAACAACAGCAATGCCTGCGTTTGCTCTCATTTTTGGCCAGGACTTTAAGCTTCAACCGCCAGGATTGCGACATCCGACAGCGAGACATGCGGGCTTTTGTGAGGTCATTCGTTGCCACTTCGGGACTGCTTTCGAGGCACGGGCGGTGTAGGACGCTAAGTGCACCATTAAGGGGATGCGTCCCGGGCACAATAATTTTACCCCAAAAGAGATTATGACATGATTATGAGCTGCAAGTTTCTAACACAGAATCCGTTCCAAGGGACGGCTATCACCAAAGAAAATGCAACACGACACCATGGAACACCGTCCCACACCCACCAAATTTAGCGGGAACCAAGGTTTGGCAAATTGCTAGTAATTTCACTAGCTTTGGCATTAACAAAAGGTGTTACAAGAACGCTAAGCCATGCTGCGCCATGTAACACCACATGACCGCTTCTTGTATGACACTTTGACGTCGCATAACACCAAACTCATGATGTCACATGGTGTCAGCGCTGCCACCTCTGAGAAACACTAGTCCATTTCAAAACAAGTTTTCTTAAAGATATTACAGTGAACCCTTGAACCCCCAACAGTATGCACAGTGAGCTGGAAAAGCGAGGTTTAGCTCTCTATTCCGGTGGCTGCTAAATCATCTGCTCCCCCTCCCACCCCTCCCCCAAATCACCACTTTATCATCTTTACAGGTGTGACCCAAAGGACTGTCTTCACAATTCTAGTTGACTTCAACAACAGAGACTGCGGCACATCACAGGTGATGCTTGATAGAGAGTGGCATGTACGACACAATGGACCTCATATTGCAGCAACTACATTTCAGGTTGAGTGCTATATCGTTTCAAAGCAAATGCTACTTTCTTTATTTTCCAGACAAACTGCTAAAGAAGTCACTGGTAGCAGCTAGAGCCACTAAATAAGCTGCACTTTACAGTACCGACACTTTATTTCTTGACTGTCTCGCGGGCGCCGCCATTGGGTTGTCTAATGCATAGCAGACATAGATAGCGATAGTAACGATTAAAAAAATGCGACTTCCTCAGCTTTGGAAAGCGTGTCAGGAAGCTCAGGCAATATTGTTTCGCCCTGTTTCAAACGGTTTTAACGTTTCTGGAGAACGAAAAAGCATTGACAAGGGTGGAAGTTGGGCCAGTCGGTGATTCATAATATTTAAAAATTGCCTACTCTGCGTAAGAAAGTCAAGTCTGAATCGGATATGATAAGGACAAGCGGCTGCACGAAGAAGCATAAAACTTGATTCGCGGAGCGTGTGGAACAGGTCATGTACTCCGTCCCATTGTCATGCGGCCGTCAGTATGTAGGGCAGAGGGGCCGCTGCCTGAATGAATGTTTGAGGGAACATCGATACAATGCAGATATGCTTATATCGGGGCATCTCGGTGTGCACTGCAGAGGTTGTGGTTGTGCCCCCATCTTCACTGACTGTAACATACTACAGTCAAACCCGATTATATCGAACCCGGTTGATTCTAACTATCCCTTGTATCGAACTATTTGTGAACGGACTAATAGCTACAATAAAAAGTATAGTGAAAAATGCGTTTACATCGAACAAAATTTGCAGCTTCTCCCGATAGATCCAACTGCCAAGAGCACCGTTTAGCTCTTCAAGCTGGCTTTTTTTTCTTTTGAGCGGCAGCGTCGACTCCCCGGAAGAAAAAGAAAAATCTCTGTTGTGGAGGAAGCGAGGAGAGAGTGAGCTGGTAAGACTTTAAAAAACGAAGA
This sequence comes from Ixodes scapularis, assembly GCF_016920785.2. Classification (NCBI taxonomy): domain Eukaryota; kingdom Metazoa; phylum Arthropoda; class Arachnida; order Ixodida; family Ixodidae; genus Ixodes; species Ixodes scapularis. The sequence continues at coordinate 26,958,419 of NW_024609836.1, forward strand.
AGCGGCCACTGAATAGCCGCGGTGAGCATTGCTCATAATGTACAGGCGCTCCTTTGAGAGTAAACAGCTTTTCTAAATGTGGCGTGCTTGATCGTTGGCAGATTCATTAAAACTTTTATATAGAATTTCCCGCCATATCGAACTGGTAGATGGTTTTTTGCGAGTTCCATATAAACGGGTTTGACTGTATACAAAAACAGATAGAAGATTACGCGGGGGATACTTGAGGCCCGAGAAATTGGTAGATTGGGACTGCAGTGTGACAGCACTGCGTCCCAATCTATAAAGGACTGCGGGCGGGAGAGCAGCTTATGTTGCTGTGTCTCTTGTGTGTCGGCGTGTGTCTGTGTTTCTTCATTGGCTTTTTTATGTTGACACCGGTTATAAAGTGAAATCTCATTAATTTGAACCCGAGGGGGACCAAAACTTTGTTTGAATAATGCAAAGTTTGAATTACCGAAAGTTTGCTCCCTAGAAACCCATAGGACAAGACATGCATGTTAGTTTGAATTATCCGCGAGTTTGAAGTAACGAGGTTCCACTATATGTAGTAAGTAGGTCACCACGGAAATAAAGTTCAGTAGTAAGTTAGCGCTGTGTCTCTGTCTATCTTCCTTGTCTGGGCATCAGTGTGCTTTTTAAATTTCAGGAAAAGTGTGTCCTGCAATTTCAGACAAAAAACTGGCAATTATGACTTTAAGCAACAAGACGGCCAAAGTGTCACAACTCTGAAGCGCAGCTGATGTAGTAGTTCCAGTAGTGGCAACAATCTCTGCTGTGACGACGCCGTAAAGGGTTGTCCACACAAGACACACTTTTAGCTGTGGACAGCATCTGCTAAAACAGAAGAGAAGGTTTTTTCCCCCACTTCCGGTTCAGTTTGAGACTTTTTCACCAGGGGCAAAGTCACCCTCCGCTACCGTTCTCAGACAAAGCCTTGGAGCGTGCTCGTGACATAGGGCAGGACGTAGCGAATCGCGCTCTCTGCTGGCTGTCGCCAAGGCCTACGCCGTTGTTGCCAGACCCCAAAAACAAGATAGGGGACAATACGACAGCGAGGAGGCGAGGAGGAAATCCACGCTGTTTGCGTGGTTCGTGTTCTCACTGAAAAGAAATGCACGGGCCACAACATTCTCGTTTTTTTATGCTTTTGCATGCTTTTTTGTTGCACACAGCAGAAAGCGCTTTCTGTTTGGACAGCCCTTAACTGGGACAACACGCATAATTTATGAAAAGTAACCGAGTTCGTACGCTGAGGTCCGTGTCGTTGCAGACGTATTGGGAGGTGGCTGTCACTCGCTGCTCGAGGATGGGATGTCTCCCCTTGGTAATGCGAAAGACCCTGCGCTCTTTGGGCAGCATCTGTGGCCTGTCAAAAGAAAACCAACACATTCTGTCGATCCGAGATGCCTAGTGAACCTTCAAGAATACTCTGTGAAAACAGGCTCTCTTGCTACGTCAGTAAGTTCATTATAATTAAACTACCTTATATGCCTTCACCAGCCCCACAAGCTTACTTTAGAACCTTTGCTACTGTCAGAGTCTTCAGAATATCAAAGCAACGTTGGAGCAGTGGCACGCAGAACCACCCCTCTCTCAGTGCCACTGCGACTCTTGTCTTTCAATAGCAGCGAATAACCCTAACAATATTTTCAAAGTAAAAATAACCATCCTCTAGAAAAAAAAATTATTGTTTACTAGCATAAGCTTACCTTAACCGTTTTCTCAGAAAAGTTGTACTAAGCTCATGATGCCACTCTACTGGCATTTAAGGTATTAAAAAGCATCTCCGCTTCATTTTTGTTTTTGAAAAAATAATGCTGTCCGCACGTCAAATATTACGACCTAGTTCTGTCTAAATGTTTCTTAAACAGTCCGGCAAACGTTGCAATTCGTCAAGTTGCCGAAATCGGCTGACTCAAGCAGGCTAATTGAGGCGTGGGCGTAGCCAACATTGAGCTAAACGTCATCACTGTTGCCCCTTTTTGCTTGTTTTTACTTTTCCGTGCAAGCGTAGCGGGTGACGTCAGCGACGTTTCCTCTCGACACTCAGCGGTGTCCACCTGACTGGCATAACGCGCCTGCACAGCACACTTTTTGGGAGCCATTCCGCCGCCCCGCCATGGTCTTGCCATTACCGCCGTTTCCTGTGTCACAACCGCTGTTGTCGTCTCACTGTTTGTGATTAATATCTCTCGGAGTTTTCTTTACACTACGGACACTATGTGCACAGACTTATGCCACAGTTGTGCAGACGTCATCAAATGTCATAGACACCAAAACGTGGTGAAAAGTGCGGACGAATCTTGTGCCCGGCACGTGCCCGCCCCAATCCCACCCGTCGTTGCGTAGAGGATCACGTGACATCTCGTACCACGTGATAGCCATGCTCTTGGCGGCCCAAGGCCAATGTTGCCTGACGGAGCCAAAAGTTTCGGTTTCGATTTCTGCTTGTCTTTTAAATTAGATTTAACAATATATATTCCATTTTTCACAAAGCAAATTAGAAGGTGTTTTTTGCTAGTGCTTTCTAATGTGAAATCACTCATTATTTCAAAATCTTCGAAATTAAGTGGAGTTTCCCTTTAAGGGGACACACCCCCTAGGGGGTTCAACTTTTGAACCCTTTTCTTAAAATTAATGAAATTTACAGGGTAGGCTGGCGGTCACACTAGAGGGTGTATAACGAAATTTCAGGTCTGTCGGTTAAATGAGAAGGAAATTAGAGTAGTTTCTATCAGAAACACGCCTACATTGTTTAGTTAATCTATCGTCAGAAAACTATCACGATATTCAAGATTTTTATCTGCTAGATATGTAGCAGAATGCCTAGAGGGTGCAGCTATGGAACGTTTTTTCTAAAAAGTTATTTATTTTTATAAATTTTCTCTTCTGCAAAATCGGTCAACTTTTTGGTCTTTTGTGTCTTCGACAAAATGTCAACATTTTTTATAAAAGACATTCGTAAAGTGGCAAAAAAGTTCCATAGCCGCATTCCTTATTAAATTTCAGTCAGGAAAAAGAAAGAATGAGCCTTCCCTGTTTTGCCATTATCAAACGATAGATTGACTAAAATGGAATTTATACCAAAAAGTGGAATGGAGAAAAATGCATTCAAAGTGCTCCGAACCCTACCTTTTCTTTAGCTTTGGTGGACAGAAAATAATTTATAAAAAATTAACTATGCAGTGAAAATTAATTGAACTTTTTGGGAATACTCTCTAGATGTTGGTCGATGTAAATATGTCATTTTTCAAAATCAGCTTTTTTTGCAGAAATTTTTTTTCCTAGGCCTTAATATAGAAAAGATATTGACACACTATAGGTCTCATTTTTGTAAGATGACCTTACAACAAAAAAGGACCTATGCGATTCATAGAATATTAACACACAAAGATCATGTATGAGAGAAAAGCATTATTCAATAACCCAGAAACCTTTAATGAATGTACTCCCGAGTTTGTTTTGGCATAGCGCGTTCGAAGAGTTTAAAATAGTTCAGCATCTTTTTCGAGCAATATGACTGATACCTCAACCTATCAGGGGTTCAGACATCATTGAACAAGAACTTTTGCGAAGAGGGCTATTTTCAAAATGATAAAGCTCATTATCTCATGTTGAGTATTGACAGAACTTATATGTATAGAAATGTCCCCACTTGTCCAGCCTGCTGGTCAAGTACCGCATTTTCCACTGTATAAGTCACATTGTTTTCCTCTCCAAATTTTTTGTCGGTGCATCTTGCATAACTATGCAACTTTATGGGTTTTTTTTTTTTATAAGTATGGACTTTGAGGGAGAAATTTTCCAGGAAGTTATTGAAAGCTGCACTCAAAGTTCCTCTCGTTTGTGCATATATTGCGATCATAATACTACACATAAGCTGTGGGCTTTTCTATGCAGCTTCACTGCGCTGACGGTACAAATAGAGAGGCTCGAATTATACAAGGGCGGAACTTATATACCAACATTTTACTGAAAACAGCTGTTTATAAAAGGGAGCAACTTATCGGCACCAGATTTATGAATTAAGCTTGGGTAGGAAAGGTGGGGGCGGTCTACAGAGAGATCCGACATCGTGAATGAATGTGACGTCACGGGTGAAGCATTGCCTAGATCTATTTGGTTGACCTAATATTTGCCATTTCGCCAAAAACTACCGTAGAATACCGTGCATCCGCCCATTCCACATTAACCGCCCATTAATTTGGGGAAATGAGCACAATACATTTATATGTAAAATTGATGACCGGACAAGCGCCCATCCCCCATTTTTTTGCGATTATCTCCAAAGGTTGAGTGGGCGCTTGCCCGGTATTTTACGGTAACTGTTTCTTCAAAAGAAAAAAGCTGGTGTATGTCATCCTCTTCCTGTATTATTCTTTCCGCTGGTGTTTGTCATTTTCTTCATAAAAAAAATGCCCACTGAGAGGCTTGGAAGGGGCAGTCACCCTCACCTCCCTTAAATCTGCCTCTGTGACCGAGAGACCGGAAAATTATGGTATTCTCTCCTGGTTTGAGTCCTTGATAAAACCAGTTAACCTGTTAAACCAACCTGCAGTATCCATATTGGGATGCTGTTCGTGCCAGGGAGAGGAAGCAGTCCACTGTCGCGATGGCTCTCACAGCTCGTTGATAGTTGTTGTAGCCCTGACTCACCTCCCTACAAGAAAAGAAAGAAAATTGCACCGTGCCCGGGTTACAGAAAGCTCGAAGACATGTACCGCTCATGAAATCCGGTTGAAGGTCCTCGTCGCCCCAGCATAAATTTAGCCTTTGCGTCTTTCCGAGGCAAACACAGTGGCAAGTCTGGATGCTTCTGGGACCTATATCTAGTCAAAAGAATGTCCATGCTCAAACACCGACTGTTCATTGAAGATATACGTGCACAAACATGCAATTTGTTTTGTGGACGACAGGTGCCTCAAATGTGGACGTTTCTTCGACCGCAGACTGTTTCTCCGAAAGCGTGGTCTATCCTGTGTCGTCTGTCGTTGCACGAAGTGAAGTGCAATTTCTAATTTCAGTGCACAATTGTTCACGCTAGTCGCCGCCGACGGAGTGAGAAAGGCAAGGTGTGACTTTCTTTCGAATAATCGACCTCCAGCACGCACTCCACGCTTTTCACTGTGTTTTAGCTGCATGTGCACATTCGAGGCTCAGAAGACGCAGAAGCATTGTCTCGAAGGTAGGAAGCTCTTGCTAGAGGAGGAACGACCGAAGCCCTTTTCTGTTATTCTCACCTTGTCAGCAGTTATAGAGAGTTTTGTTTATTAAATGCAAGTCCTGCGTCGTACACTGAAAAAGTTTCCCTCGCTTAATTCATATACCATCCAAGGCAATAAACTGCCATCCCAGAGGCTACGACTGCATTACAACACAAATGTGCCAGGCCCCGACATTTCTTTAAGCTAGATTGATCAGTTAAAGAAAAATGCATTGTGTCTTGCACGTTTCTGGCGTGACTAAACGTTTCCACGTTGAGGTTGTGGCATGTGCAAGTTTGTGCAGAAATGAGACTAAACTGGACTGGGGAATATAGAGTGTCACTGTTACGGTTTCTCCTTCTGCAGTGGTTCTCAAACGGGCCTCATGAGTCAAGCCCGGCAATAAAAGTTGGTTCAACCTGGTATCGTCTTCTAGTTGGTATTAGCCTAAGAGTTCTTCTCGGGAAAGTTAATAGCCGCCGTCAGCCTTGAAAAGCAGAGAGGTCCTTCGGTAGATGTCGTGCCAAAGCATCGTTAGGGCTATAGTAAGTGACCATTCTAGGTATTCCAGACGTGCCAGTGACCTAAAAAAAACACTAAAATCCTGAAAAACATTTTTGTTTCTTTTAGTATCGGAGGGCGTGGATACCACAAAATAGAGTTCCCCCTCCCACCCTTTCAAAGGAAAAAAAAGAAAAATTTCAGTGCAATATATGCAAGACAAAAAATATGACACATTTTTAGTTGGGAGTGATTCCAAAACATGTTTCTACAGTGTGTCCCCAAAAATATGTAGTGCTTTTTTTTTTTTTTTCCGCAAAAATAAACCATGCATTGCTAAACGCTCATTCTCTGCCTAAATGCAGGGCCAGCAGTCTGAATCAGTCGCCAAAGTTTCAGAACTAACCATGATCTCAATCAAAAGTTGTGATTTTCTAAAAATTTCAATGAAAAAATGGGGCCCCTTTTTTTTTTCATTTTCAGCAACTGGTGCCATTCAGCTCCATGTAACATTTCAGAGCTCCGTCGGCCACCATTATCCCACTAAAAATTTAAGAAAATCGCTTGTAACTTTTGAATAAGAGATAACGGTTAGTTCTGAAATTTCGGCACCTGGTTCAGACCACTAGGGAACAATTTGAAGAAAGGTAGTTGGTTTTTGTGGTTGAGAAAACAATGTAAATTTTGGCGGGGATACCCTGTATTTTCTGACATTGACCTCAAAATAGAGGAATCACTCCTAACTCAAAGTGAGTCTCGTGATGTGAATGCTGTGCTACAAACCTTTTTTTCCTTTTTTTATTTATGTAGAAAGTTTACTTTGTGGCATAACATATTCCATCCAAACACTCAAAAAGTCGTTTCTTTAAAAGTTCAGTGTTTATTTGAGTACCAAAGCTTCCAAAGCATTACTGATTTAGCAGTACATAACATAAGTGATGCGAAAAGGCAAGCACACACGTGCAACACGCAGGAAAGGGACTTTTGATAGCACACTCACCCGAGGAAGGCGTTCCACGTTTTGCGACTCTCAACGAGCACCAGCTCTTGGCCGACGCACAGTTCTTTGTAGAGCGAATCCACGGCCGGTGAACGGAACCGCTCTGCCGTTTTCATCCTGCCATCCGAAACGTTGACGATTGTTCAGTCGTGGGACAAAGACACAGACTTCCAGATGCAAGAAAACTCTGCAATGTCCTCCAGTCGAAATTACAATGAGAAGGGCTCCCTCCTCAAATGGATGGCATCCAGCCCTGTAGGGCACTTTCACATGATCTACTTCCAGCTCGGAAACTCGCCGGACGCCAAGTTGGTGAACGATTGTCGAATGTCCTCCCGTGCGCAAAAACTGTGCATTCCAGCTCGGTTAAGTTGTTTTTTTTTTGTCATAATCGATTGTGTCTGACGAAGTAGTCAGCGGCACAAAGGAGCATCGTCTTATACTCGATTCTTACAAATGCCGGTCTTTGTTTGGACTTCGGACGAGCTGACGATAGAGAAGTCGACCTGTCGGCGGCCGAAATAGCCCAGGTAGACGCCGCCGGAGTGAATTTGGAAGGAAGAAATGCAGAGTAAGCATGGGCTTATGCGGCCCAAATATGTTCCCGGTCGTAGGTACCAAGTTCCGTCATCGACAGAGTCACTGACCATATGCTTGTGCGTTTCACCAACACGAAAAATGACACTAATAACTAAGCGTCTGCATAAAAACTAATGGCGAAAGTGGCAGAGGCTGTTCATCCAAAACCAAATGCAACTTAGCTTTCCAGAAGTGAAAAGGCGTTTTGGGAAACCGCCTTGCACTCAACGTGCCTTCCGTCGTGGCGCGTTCAAAAACTATGAAACCCGAAGTCAAAAAGCCGACGACACCTTTCGCCCTTTTCCCTATTCATTTGCAGGTGAGCGATTCTTCATTAGTGTCGTCTTTGATGCTCATGAAATGCAGAACCAAATAGACGTCTCTTCTGACAACACAAGCCAAGAAATACAATCGGGTACATATTTGGGGTGCTTAAACCCAAGCCTGCAGCGTTTTTTCCCTCTTTAAAACCGTCCTGGCAGCATCTGCCCGAGTCATTTTGGCCGCCAACAAGCCGACTTCTGGGGTTTCGGCTCATTCTGAGTCCGAAACAAAAACCAGCATGTTTTAAAATGCAGTACTAGCCGACGCTCCTTTATGCTCCCAAACAGACTGGCTGCCGCCATCGATCACGACGCAAGAGAATTCGATCTGGAAAACACGGCCTCCACGGATGCAGAGACTTGAGACAAGAGCAGACAAAAGTCACCAACATAGATTCTGCCAAGATTTTCCAATGACAGCCAATTAGTGTCCAAAACGAAAACAGCAAATGCTAGAAACTCAGCAGCTGCACCCTTCCTGGCTTTAGAAACACAGCCCTTCCCTCCATCTAGCCGACTTACGAGCTGATCTTGAGCCAGTTGGAAGGAACTGATGACAGCCGCCGGGTCGGTACCTCAATCAGATACTGCAAGGGGAGACCAAAAACAAATGTATTTAGCCATGTTCAAAGTGCCTCGGAAAGTTCTCCGATTGTTGCGTTAATATATGAAAACTGACTATGACGGTAAGTGCTTCTTAAAAGTCCCCTATTTTTACATTCTCGACCATTCGGAAAAAACGTCAGAGGTATCCGAAAATACCAAATAACAGCAATGCACAACCTACCAAGTTTTGCCGTGGTTACCAAACCTGAACTGAAATAAGTTTGGATTAAAATTTGGAACGGCGAAAATAAAAGTGGGCCGTCATCTTCTTTGTTTCGATATTCCAGCCATACAAGGTGTTTCAGCTGACTTGTGCCAAGACTTAAAAGAACTTAGCACAGGCTACGCAAGTCAATCTATTGCGCTATTGCTCACAGTCCTATTGAGGGAGCGACGGTATAATTTGCGGTGCGCCAAACTGGCTAATTAATGCAGATTTATTAGAAATCTTTTATAATATTAATTTTTTCACAGACTTGCTAATACAGAAGTTTTAGGGTATGTTGAGAAACATCCCATTGTGTCATTTCCATTGTGGCAGCCCTAATGTGTCTCATTTTTGCAACCTTTAAAGAAAGTTCACGAGATTTTCAAAAATACTGCATGACTACCCACTAGCAAACTGCAATGCCCTAATCAAATTTTTTTTTTTATTGTTTGAGTAAAGAATACGCAAGGTTAGGTGGCTAGTTGGTCAGTCTAAATGAGAGACAAAAGGTCACTGAATTGCTATTGAATTATTACTAAAAAATCAGTGACTGGCTTCCACATCCCCTTTTTTCGTGCAAGGCGGGTGAAGTGTCTGACAAGGTATGAAGAGGACACTGGGAAAAGTTTTCTGTCAGGCAGAAAATCATTTCGTATGTCAGCCTTTACCGTGTTTGCACGATCCTAACGTGCCCCTAATTCTAATGCGCAGGCAGATTTAGCTTCCAGATATTCAAAGAGTAAATTGCTGCCGATTCTTCCGCACAGGTAAAACATCTAAGGTCTTTATGAAATGCACGCCAATACAAAAAAAAAAAAAATACTGTACACTAGTTGCTGCTGTTGGAGTCCGACGATGGTTATTCGCTGTCCACAGAGGTAATCCTTGTTTTCGTCTAAAGTGCTTCAGGTGCCACGCTTCTTGCACTTGTATGAGTGCGCGACCGTTGCCTCTAGGAGGGTGGTCTTCCAAACAACTTTGCGAGCTCATCGGGTCGCTGGGGCTGCGAGGCCATGCAGTACTGCTCATTTATCCTTTCCCCCCAGTGTACTAGCCTTTCGTTTGAAGAAAGCCTCCAAGCAGAATGTCTTTTGTTCTTCCATCGAGTTCGTAGGTGCGAGGAGATACACATGTTACAGATATCAAAATGGCGAATGTAAACAAACGGTCACGATGGCGATGGGGCTAGGCACCTTATGAGCATTTTTCTTTTTGAGTTCTGGTTTTCAGTTTGGATTGTAACGCACATGTATTTTTGGGCACCGATTTTGGCAAAAAAAAAGTGCACGTTAGACTCATGCAAACACGGTAGGCGAGCTACTCTTTACGAGATTCCACTGTAATGAACTGATACCGTTCCGCACTGCCCTAAGGCTGGTGCACACAATAGTGTTTGGTTGGAAGCAAGCATGTTGTGCAGCCTTGTGCAGCCTTATGACGAAAGAGCACACTGACATGCTGTTCCCTCAAGTGAAGGTTTTGCACTATTTGCACAAAAATTTGCAGTTCACTAGAATGAAGGTTTCCCTACAGCTCACCAAAACAAAGGTTTTACTGTAGTTAACTAAAGCAAAGGTTCTTCAGCAGTTCACTAGAGCAAAGGTTTTGCCGCAGTTCCCTGGCAAGATAAGATGTACCTACTATCTGTGAAAAATGGTCATTTATAACGTTGTTGAAAGTTTTTAAACCAAAAGAGAAATGATGCACAAGAAAGACACAAGAAAATATGTGGAAATGCTCACTGTTCCACGGCTACGCGATCAATGGCGGCAGTCTGTTCTTTTGTCATAAGAGGATTCGAATTCTTTAACCTTTTGAGAGTTGGGTTTCTTGTCCCGCATGTCGAACGCAAATTTTGGTCCCGTGCAGAGAAACTGTAGCCCGCTTCATGAAGCATACTTAAGGGGTGTCCAAACAGGACACTACAAAACGCACGACCCCGACAAATCGTGAAAATTGAAGCGGACGCTTCTATTTTTACAATTTGTCGGAGTCAATAAAATTTTTGCAGGAGTCGTGAAAATTTTCACGAACACGGCTTCTCTCCTCGCCCTCCTCCACTTTTCTCTGACGTCACACGACACCTGCATCTGGCTCACCTCGCCAACGCCCTCGCGTACCGCCGTCGCCTTGGCTCGAAGGCCAAGGAGGTCCGGCTTCAGGTGGATTTGGGACTTTCCTGCATCGAGGGGTGCGTTTCGCCCGCCTCAAATCTGCTTTCTTTGTCGAGATTCCCTTTCGTCGTGATGGCATCCGACGCGGTTCCGTATTGTGAGCGGAGGCCTTGAGCGATTCACCGACAGCCAACAAAGCGTGTGAGTGGCGCTCCGGACCCACGTGATGAGCAGAGCAAGGCCGCCGTGGAGGAAGCGAGGGGGACATTTGTCGGAGGGAAGTTTCCCCTCGGGAGCTTTGACGGAGGGAAATTTCCCCCCGACGGCCGGAAGCGGAGCGCTGCACGATTTGCCGGAGTCGTGAGTTTTGTAGTATCCCGTTTGGACAGGCCTTTACTTAACGAAGACACGCCGATCTATGGGCTCAAAGTTAACTGGTGTCTTGGTGTCTCCAACCTAGGATATTTTTCTTGAATAACGCTTTCGAGACAGTACTGTGCAGAGTGGTCTTAACCAACATTTTTTAATTCGGAAGTGGGACTTTCTTATTTAGTTTAGTGCACAAAAATAATTTATTACATATTTCTAGATTTCCATGTTCTCTGTAAAACATGAGGTTGAAGGAGAGATGTGCCTTTCCGTAACAAGGACAAAGCAAACCGAAACAGAAGTCTCCTAAACAAAACTTTCCATGTGTTGTCAACAAGTGTTATTACGAAGCAAAAACAATACTCTGCAGATACAAATAAAATCAACAATCCAGTTGAGAGGTAGGGAGAAAATCAAAACTGAAACCTGCGTGGGAGCATGCCCAAGCATTCTCGGGCATGGCACTCGAAAGGTTGAGGAACTCGGTGGTATTTAGGCTAGGTGGCGCAAGCTACCGCCCGTTATAAGGAGTACAGTGTTAGCATTCATTCATCCATTCATCGGTAAGCTGTCGCAAGTGTGTTAACGAGACTTTAGGCTGTATCGTCTAAGTGGGGAAAGTTGCGTCAAACCCTGACGGAAGTCGACATGGCCGGAGTGGGACCTCACCGGCATTCCGCTGACAGTCTTGTAGTCAAAGGTGAGGAGCCCAAGCTGCCCTGCTATGGTCTTCTTCAGGGCAGCCAGTTTCTCTTCGGTGTTAATGACGTCTTGCTTCCTCTGCATTAGGTCTGGCCAGTGGGACAGGTCGGTGAAGAGCCCCGCCATGTTGTTGGACCTGGGAAGGGAGAGCCAGTTCGTACTTTAAGGCTGGTTTGCACGTCTGCATGTGACCATGACAGTTTTGCATCCACCATGGTGTTTAAAAGGAATGCCTCAACTGACGTAGTTTGCAGCAAACAATTGTTGCAAGTAGTATGTCTTTGGAGGTGCTGTGTGGGTGCTTGCTTTGGTAGCTAAACTGGCATAAGCCTACTGCTTATTAAAAATGCTGGTTCCCATGAAAGCGGCACCACTGCCCTGTGAGTTGTGCAACCATTGTGACTGCAACAATAGTTTCAGTCCTGGAGGGATACCTGCACAGATAAAAATTTGTCAACCATTTCACTCGAAGCCATTGGGTGTTCGCCACACGTCAGGTCTGTCCGGGTATGTTCCTGTCATTTAGTTCCGGAAGGCTTGTAGCTCTAAGTTTTGAGCAGGCAAAACAAATATATTTAGGTTAAGTTTTAATTGTGCATCATGGTGCTCACCCACCTTGCTCCAGACACTATGCAAGAAAGCAAGAACAGAAAAGCTGAAAGAACTAAGTACATAATACTTTTGCTGACATTTTTTGTCCTCTCAGTCGCTTTTTAGCGCTCATCGATAGACGCTGACAAACGCTTGTATTAGACCGTGGCTCATGTATGATGGAACACTAGAGCATTGCTTTCATGGTTACATCTTGCACACGTTGCAGACGATGGCAGAGTGTGTTATAATAGCAGGTGGTGCCGTACGCTGCCATGTGTCTGCTTTCACAACTAGAAGGTAACTTCAGATGGCAGACTACATGCACTGGATGTCGCGACAGGGAGATATCAGGCTTGCATATGTGCTCGGCCGAGCAGCCAAGCCAATCCAGTAGTGATAGGCAAGGCCACCATTAAATGTGATAAAGATGTTTATTGGCACAATATCCACAGAGCCGAGTGCCTGAGGCAGCCAAAAGGCTTAACCCCATACAACCAAGTGCTGGCTGCCTCCTCGGCTGTGTGTTAAGGGGGGACACTACCTTGAATTGCACCTTTTTTTTTAAAAAAAATGCATATTCAGAACTGCTAAGTTTTGGCATGTATGGATAACAAAGAACACTCTCACAAAGTCTTGTCAATGTGCACTGACAAACAATGTCAAAAATAATTATTCTTTATATGCTGGTGAGGAGGGCTGCACTGCGTAGCACTCGTCATCCACAAGTGAAAATAGCTGAAAGCAATGTCAGTATATCAGAAGAAGTTTGAGGAAGACATCACCTACACTGGAGGAAAAAATTTTTGACATTTAAGACACAAAAATAAATTTTTAAAACTTCATCATGAAACTTCAAGTGCATTTATCTTTGCTTCACTTTTTAGTGTCAAATATCAGTTCAGGGAAGCTATCATTTCATAATCAAATTGTGCGTGCAGATATATTTTGGTTTCACTATATTGAAATTTTCTGGAGAACACGACTGTGAACTTTCTTCATTTTTATGCTCTTTTGTTATGAAAAGTTTATATTTCTTTTAAATCAAATGTAAATAAAAAAAGTTTTTTTCCATATTTTTTTTGTGAATAAATTTTTATAATTTTTGAAATTTCTTTTCATAGTCGTCTGAAGCAAGTATTCTGGTGTATGTTCCAGCAAAAAAACTGGCCATTTTCATTACCCTTTCTAAACGATAGCTTTCCTCAGCAGATACACTTTTTTATTATGAACTTTTATGTAACTCATCGTGGGATAAATTTATAGGGTTGAAAATTTCCACAGCATCCTTGTCCAGTGCTATGAGGACACCCTGCAAATTTCATGCAAATAAGACAGACGGTTCAAAAGTTAGCCTTCTGGAGTAGTGTTCCCCCTTAAAGGAGTCATGAAACGCTTTTCCAACTTTTTCCTGTTCAGCTTTCCTTCTCAAATCATAAATCGCGCATTCTACCAAACAGTTCAAGAAGACGGAAAGAAGGGAGTCCTCTCTTGCTCAAAATCTCGTTTATGTACCCGGGCACAGCCATTCTTTCCCTAGAAGATTAGCCCGTCGCTCAAAATTCAGACGAAAGTTGCTTTCCCCACCCCATTCACCCCGAAGCTGACAGTGCTGTGGAAGTTACGTGCTCGTTAGACCAGCCACACTTTTGCCACGCGATCACGCTCTCTCGTGCATACCCACGCGCAGAGAATGAGGTCAGGTGATGAAAGGGAGGCGGCTGATTGGTCCGGCAAGCGCGTAGCTTCTACCACAATGTCAGCTTAGGGGTAAAGGGATTAAGGGAGGTCCGGTGCCATGTGACGTGTGTTTGGACCTGGTGACGTGCTGCGGGGGCCCTGTGACGTGCTGCAGGGTCCGCGGATGTATCCCTGTGAACAGGCAGAGAGCTTACGAAGGGAAGAAAGTATGAAATAGTCCGCTGTGTTTTCAAATTTTCTTACCAAAAGTCAGGCTTTTGACTTTCTACCTTTTTTCTTGTGGTCCACTGAACGATGTGCTATTAGTAAAGTCCCAATATAAATTGACTATTTCCAGCCCAAAATTCGTTTCATGGGCCCTTTAACAGGTAAAAAGATGTAGAAAGAAGTGGTTGGGTTACACAAAGCGTATTGAGCACGGAGGACGCGACACAATCCTGTTGAAGTCGCAGGGTTTGTCCCCAGCCCAAGACAAAAGCGGGCGCGTGGACTCCGACAAAGACAAGTATGCGCCCACCACGGAGGGGAACAGTGAAGCTTCATGCCGCCGGGTGCGGGCGCGGAGAGGGATGAGACAGCCTGTCCGGCTAGAGATCCAGAGGACCGAGGCTAGGAAGAGAAGCCAGCACCAACAACGACGAATCAGATATGCGCCACCGTTCGACGGTGGCTCTGGCTGTACCAGCCAACGACCGCAGATGTTCGTTGTAGTCTGAGGAATGGTCATGGTGGGCCAAGGTTCGAGTCGCATGGCGCTGCACACTCTCTAGGCGCTCAGTGAGGTGGATCTGGAGAGGGCTCCAGATGACAAAGCAGTACTCTAATTGAGGGAACACCAGAGCAGTATACAGCGTCTTCAGAGACACTCATCCGAAATGCCGAGAAAATCTGGACGCAAAGCCCAGTAGAGCGCGAGACCTGTTCACCACACCACATGATGGCCGAAATCGAGTGATGGCGTGAATGATATGCCCAAGGTGTCGAGCTCCTGTACAGACGGGAGAAGGAACCCTCGTGTAGTGTGGTGACTAGACCTTCCAGGCCGAAATGAACCCCATCACGGCACACTTGCTGTAGCTGGAGGTGGTTAGTGGAAGACCAGACAGCCACCATGTCCAGGTGGCTGTCTGGACATGGCTGTGGGTGGAGCTTAGAGCGGGCCGTGACCTTCTCCTAAATTGCGTCTCACAGTCTCACAGCATAAATACTGCGTAGTGTAAATATTTATAATTATGCTTTATAAGACGGTGAGTACACAGCACAGAAAAGACAACACAGGATAAAGTAAAACACACACAGCGCTAACTTGCAATTAAAGTATGTATTGTCAAGCCCGTGGAATATATACCAGCAAAACGAGATACGTAGCAAACTACCGGCCACTTGCAATACACCCTTTTCAAAGCCCTGTCAAGCAACATTGGTGGTCGCCATTTTGTGGGTACGAAATGTGTGAATGGTTCCGAGTCCTTGCTGAGCGCTGATGCGGTCCTCGCATCCAATGCACACTCGGGGTATGTGCCCAAACAATGGCAGACTTGCGCAATTGGCGCAGCAGATACCGAATGGCGCACACTTTGGAGACGGGCCTATTACGTTCGTAACAATGCCTTTATTAACTCTATGAAACTGGAAGTGGTGCACCCACCTTGCTGCTTGAGCATCCAGGCACCTCAGGTGACATCCAACGTCTGCAAGAAGTTCCGTGGCACCCAAAAAGCACGTCTTCAATGCCGCGCTGCTCACGCCCAGTGTCAGGTCGCTCTGGAGCGAACTGAAGAGATCTCGTACCGAGGCAAGAGAAGTGAGAATCTCAAATGCGTCCGAGGGCTTCACCTGCGTACAAAGCGAAGGAGAAAGCACCATAATCTTTTTAAAGCGACAGCCTTACACGAGTGCCCTCCTTCTTGCTCGTGTTGGTCCAACCGCATGACGTCACAAAATATCACAAAATAGATGTTATCATAAGCACCAGTCTAAACTCCCAAAATATCATATCGAAGCATATATAGGTATTTGTTTTTCTCTAGAACAATATATAAATAAATTAGCTTTCCGCCAAATATTGTGTCAATAAACTGTCTGCAGATATTTGTGAACGGGATGTCAAATTTACCGTAAAATCTCAAGAGATGCCCCACTCCCAAAAGGTAACCCACCCCTATTTTTGACTTGATTGTTGGCTCTTTTATTGGAAACGTCGAAAGATAGCCTACTCCTAGTAATCGTAGTGTTTGGATCAATGATGACCTTGGCGTAAATATGTCTAGTTAGCTATAGCGGAATATAAGCGAACATTGCTGACTGGGGAGTACAGTCATCTTCGCTTCATTGTCCCTCGCCACGATAACAAGTTTGGTAGGGACACATGATCTAGAAAAAACATGTTTTCAACTTTTCTTGATTACAGATCGGAAGTTAGAACACTCCTCATTTTCATCCAATTTACTCTCGATTTCAGGTGTGCAATCTCTCAGGATATTATGGTAGGTAATATAACCTGTTGTAATATCCCTAGTCATCACCCAGCCCCCTCCCCCCTGAAATTCATAAAAAGAAGAGGGGTAAGCCATGTCTCGGTGGTTAAGCATGAAAAGTTTAGAGAAAGCTAAATAAACGCCCATTTTTCTGTAGACACTTAGCACGGCTGCACAAGAGATACATTAAACTCAAAACTCAAATTAGGTATATTTGTTTTATGCAAGAAAAGCTCATGAAAGAATGTTTTACTATCACAAAGTTTGTTGCTTGCATACGCACAATTGACACCGCCGATCGGCATACAGCACAAACGTTTGTTCCGTGAAAGCATGTTTCTAACACCGACATGTTCTTTTCCCTAGAAAAAAAAAAGAGCTAACAAGAAAATACAGTAGAACCTCGTTGATACGTTTTTCAGGGGACCGCGGAAAAAAAGCGTATCAACCGGGAAAGCGCAGCAACCGATAACGCACTTAAAGGCACTCTATATAAGATAGAAAGCAGCTCTTATGCAATGGTTTATTTTATGCACTTACCGAACTCTTTTGGACTCAGACACGTTCACAAAAACGCGTAATATCCACCTGCCGCTTCGAATTAATGGTATGCAGTAAAAGTCGTTTCTCCAGAAGCCGCAGTCCCCTCTCTCTCCGCGCAGTCATGAACGTTTACGTAGCGGCGCAAGGTGTCCAACGCAGCGATCGCGTCCGCAAACGTGGGTGCAGCGTAATCGTTGGTTTTTTGTTCGTCTTCTTCATCACTTTCTTCGTTGTCGGCAGTAGTGAGGTCGGCCACAATGTCCGCTATGCTCGATATCCGAACGATCAGCAATCTCTTGCGCCTTCTCTCGCAGAATGCCTCCGTCGATGTTGACACAAGATGCCCGGGCTTGTTTGAACCATACCAACAGGGCCTCCTCTAACTTTGCGTGTTTTGCCCCCCGAGCCTGTTTAAAGCCTGGTTGGTAGAAAGGAGCCTTCGCCTCGATCTCCTTTCGTCTCGCGACGACACTGTTTAAGTTGACGGCGCGAGTCCAAGCTCTCTTGCGACCTCAGACCTCTTCCGGCTGGGATTTCGATCCACCGTGCGAAGTATGTCAAACTTCTCTTTAAAAGAGAGTGCTTTTCTTTTTCGGGATGTCATGGCCGTCGTCAACGCGCACGCACTCAGAAACGGCACTGTTCACGCAGTCGAGCTGTCGAGCGCAACAGAAACTGGAAGTGCAGCCAGTGGGGTGAAGCTCCCGGCTACTTCCGTCCCGCCGCGTATACTTATGACGTTTGTCCGGTCCGGCAAACTGCTTCCGATTGCCGCGCTCCCAGCGGCTGTTGGCACTTGTTATTTTATTTTAAATAAAATTGATTCATATATTTAATGATGCGAAATAAAGGTGAAGTTGTTTTGAAGGTGTGAATGGCTTTGAAGCTTGTTATTGTAACTTTCTCTTTCACTCTTTCAACGTGTCTGGGCGCGCTTTCTCTCTCTCCGAACCCGCGCCTCGCGCCTCGAGATGCGCTGGCCGCTGGCGCCGGGAAGTCGGTGGACCGTTAGAACGCGCGAGGGTCGCGAGCCGGCGAGTTGTTTCGCTTCTAGGAGTGCGTCGCGGCGCGAGATTCGTCCCGCGTTCGTGCGCGCGCGGCTATCTTTTCTTTTTCGTGGGAACTTGTTGTTGGTGTAATATGATCAAGCATGGATTTTCGTCATCAACACACCACCTGATGCGCCAAGTGGGGAAACAATGACTGCCGAAAGCCGGGATATCAATGGTTTCGAGTTCGAATGGACGTGCGGTACGCTCTTTTGGTCTTCTCTTGCTTAAGTTTCTGATTAAATGTTTGCAACAAAACCTAACTGTCGCAGTAGTAGTGAGTATTAATTGTTTGATTTTGGCAATAGCTACGATGGTTTCCAATCACAAAACCAAATCCTCTCATTGTTCAGGATTGCTCTTCACTCGCCGCGAGAAATAAGTCATTGTCAAATTACTGGAGACTTCTGTGTAGACTTTGTCATATCAAGATCGAGTACATATGCTCACTTTAAAAGATGGCAAACTTTTTGCTGTGAGCTGTTTATTTGGCACTGTTGTCAGCGATTCACGCGTCTGTTCGCCAGGAGTGAAAATATGAGCCTAAATATTTTTCGATTAACTGAGGATGAGCGATAGAGCGATCCGCTCTGGTTTCCCGTTTCGTTTAGCAGTGACTCACTCCTAAATTTAATTGATAATATTAAAAACGAATGGGCAGGTTCTCGATGAAGACTCAATACCAAAGAGCTGAGCTGTTTTTCTTGGTACTCATTGCTTAGTTTCTTTTAGTTGCAATTAAGACACCGTCGTCGGTCTTTACTTATATGCTTACTTATATAATCAAATTTGCAAGGACGCATGTCATCACCTTCGTCACACGTAACCTTAACGTTTTATCCTGTTTTGTTGTTCATTTCTTTGTTTCTCGTGTGCAAAGCAGTGAGAAATTTCGTCTGTATTTTCTGTCTGTTGAATAAAAATGAACGCAAAAGGACAAGCATTGCATATTTTTTGTGTATGTGTCACTTTCGTTGCTTTGCTAGGTTTCTGCTGCTTTGCTGCTGGTCTCGCTTTTCAGTGCTGGCTTGTGTGCGTTTCAACGCACATTAACCAGCATTGAAATGCGAAAACCAGCCGCAAAGCAGCAGAAGCCTAGCAAAGCAACGCGCAAACCGGGCAAAAAAAAAAAAAAAGCTACAATACATATATTTTTAACTCTAGGTGGCGCAAGCTACCGCCCATCCATCCAAACACAATGGCGCTGCCGTGCAGTTTCGGTTTTGGTTTCGCTGTGCCGCCATGTTGGTTTTAGTACAGCCACCAGATACCAGGGGATTCAAATGGCGCTGCGGCCTCCCAGGGTTTTCCAATTTGCGTTCCATGGGCGGTATAGGAAGTTGCACTCCTCTGGTGCAGCGTCCCGGCGTGCGTGCGGCGCGTAAACAACTCGCGCCGGAGAGAGAGGACAGACGAAAAGAAAGAGCAAGAGAGAACGAGCGTTTCGCAGAGCTCAGCAAAGCCTAGTGAGGAGACCGGGAAAGAGGGTGTAAGTAGTAAAGGTAAAGGGAAGGGGGGCGCCCGCGCGATCCGCGCTGCGTGGTTCGGCTGCGTGGCACCTTGGCGCACGGCGCGCCGAGGCGCCGCGATTCCGGCACTTTTGGACGTAACAACCGGGAAAGCAAACGTAACAGGCAGGAAACTAATACATGTATCTCTATGGAAGTAAAACGGGACCGGCGTTTTTGAACGCAACGGACAGGAAAACGTATCAACCAAGAACGTATCAACGAGGTTCTACTGTAGAAAAATCGACCAGGCGCAACAAGTGAACGAGCGAGCGGACAAAAGTAGCGATGCTGGTGAAGCGGGAAAGCCGGCGATTGCATTGGCAAATACTTTGAGGTTGTGCCAAGTTGGGTGCTTTGTCAATCAGAAGGAGGAGGCTCTTGTGCAACTTTCTTGTTAGGTGCATGCATGCAGGGGCGGATTTAGAGGGGGGGTCCGGATGTCCTGACCCCCCCCCCCTTGATTTCTGCATGTGTAACTTTTAGGGAGTGAAACAAGGGAGAGGGGGTTCCTAAACAAACGGTACGCTGACCAACACCTGACCCCCCCTCAGGAACTTCCTGCATCCACCCCTGCATGCATGCGAGTGTCCGTGCACGGCGTGCCATCAACGCGGGTTGAGGCGGTGTTGCTGTGTGGCACGGGCAGCACCACGAACACGGAACTCGAAGTGGGATGCTTTACAGACGTCTGTGTGCGGCGTTCCAGCAAATCTTTATTTATCCATAGGCTTTGTATTAAAAAGGCACTGACACGTCAAAATAATTTTTTTTTTTTATTATCCAAAACGACTGAAAACGATCTCTGGTCATTACCCTCAAAATTCGAAACTTGGGAATTCAGTAGGTATTTGTGAAGTAAAAAAACAATTTCCAAATGCTGACTTTGAAGTTCCCGCGCGATCCACACCAGTGCAGTGACGTCAAATATTAAGCTCTCCTGCGAATCGAGTTTCTCTAACTCCTCCAAACTACCGCCACCCGGAGTGTCGTGTTTGCCGGCGTCCAGCGAACAATCGGTTTTCTCCGTATGTGCCGCCTATCGCTGCGAGCAGACGATGCTTGACTTTCGAGTGTGAAGTTCTTTTAGGCCCTTTCAGCGATCTCAACTTTGAAACGGTGTGAGGTCGAAGAAAATGCGCAGTAGACTTTTGAGAGCGCTTGAGGGGTCATGTCGCACCGGTTCTGCATCAAAGGCTGCCCTGGCGGAGTCACAACCGAAACTGCGATACACAGACACAAAACCCAGTTGTTCTGATCGTTTGACGATTTCCTTTTCGAAGTTTAAAAGGTCATCAGGCAACCAAAAAAGACCACTTCGTCTCATTCCCCGACTTACCCATCATCCTCTGCTACGTGCATCAAGTGCCACCATGTCTTCCGAGGGAGGATAAAGATCCAAGAGGCGACATTACACCGGACTCCTATTTTCGGTATTTGTAAAAGAAGGGCCATAGTGCATTCGCAATCGCATTAAAAAACATGTTTTACACATGCCATTATTAGATGTTATAAAAATGTCGCTTATAAAGCTTCTAAATTTCATAATATTTGACGTCACAAATCAAAAGAAGCGAGGAGGAGAGAAGCGAGAGAGAAGAGCACCCAAAAATAAAAAGGCGCGCGTGCGCGTGTAAAGAAATTTCTTTTGGCGTTGCGGTATTTTTTTGCGTGTCACTACAGTGGAAACAAGCTTCAACGAACGCCACTTCAACGAAATTTCCGGTTCAACGAATATTTTTCAGTTCCCCGTCAACAGTCCATAGGAGTCAACGCATAAAAATTGTCACTACAGTGAACACTGTTTCTTGTGCTGTTCCGCTTGAACAAAATTTTACAGAAACATTCGAAGTTT
This sequence comes from Ixodes scapularis, assembly GCF_016920785.2. Classification (NCBI taxonomy): domain Eukaryota; kingdom Metazoa; phylum Arthropoda; class Arachnida; order Ixodida; family Ixodidae; genus Ixodes; species Ixodes scapularis. Next base: position 26,979,752 of record NW_024609836.1, read on the forward strand.
GAAAGTTTAGTTTTCCGTACGAAAAACAAACTTTCAAGCACTTTGGTGCATTCTGGCACATAAAATATGTCTACTATAAAGTTTAAACCGCTTGTTGAACCACCAGAAACTGCCACTAATAACCGGAATTCGAGCTACCCGAGCGCAATGTAGACCAGCCGTGCAGGCCACCATTACTCTTAAAGGCGGGGGCTCAAAATTTTCTTCAGCGTGGCAGAAGATTCCCCCTCTTTTCTTTTTTCCTCCTCCCCTTTCCTCCTCCATTTTCCTCCTCGCTTTTTACGGCCTTCTCGCATGAGTGCTAATGGGCTTACTGGCCCCCCGACAAAATCTCTGGAACCCTTCAAGGTTCTCTGCTTCAATCCCAAAAACCAGGGATTAGTTAGGCAGGCTGGATATGAGCTCGGAAGGGTTCGGGCTGGCTCGCTTTTCTTCTTTTTTTCTTTTTTTTTTTTGCTCTTTTTCTGCAGTTCTAAAACACACTCAGATAGTCAACACCAACTAGCCCAACAACAATTTCTTTTACATTCAGATACTTTTGCATGCGGCCACACACGCTACACCACCGCATATTTATCTCGAGTGAACGGAACTTGAACATCACAGCAGAAGGAAAAGAGATGGGTATTTTTATCCGAACTTTGAGCTCTACCCAGAGAGTTGAAAATTTGTCGTTCTAAAAACGGCACACTGAAGAGTAATTATATCACTATTGTGTTTTTTGTTTTTGTTTTTTGTACAAAGTAATAATCATAAGTAATTACAAGTCAAAGATATTGCAGTCAGAGAAACCCAGTCTGACCATTTCTGGGGCATAATATATAGGTTCGTACTACAGGTGTTTTCTAGAGTGACGGCCGCCTCGTTGAAGCTACTAAGAAGAGTAAAAACAAACTTCCATAAAAACTGAAACGGTTTATGGTATATTTCATCTATCTTCAGCCTTTGAAAAAAATTTCTTCGTGGCCAAACGTGCATTTAGTTTCTGTCGACAAATGTAACTGAAAACTTGACACCCGACAAACATCTTGCGTATCAGCAAAGAGAACGGGAAACACGGAGATAGAACCGCAAAATCACAATTTTCTTCGCGTAAAATAGTGCAACTAGCAATATTATGCCACTAGCAATATTATGCCATTTATTAAAAGACAGCAGGTATTACGAAGCTTTCATTCTCTTCTGTTCGCATTTGTTCGCTGATGAAGAAACGGAATGCCCAGATAGCCTCTGCAGCCCTTACATAATTGTTTGGGGCTTTGTCAGGGTGGGCGAAGGCCATCTCCAAAAAAACCCAGGGGTTCGGAAGGTGTACTACCGCAAGTTTTGGGGCTGCTTGGATAATTTAGGCGTCTGGCATTCCCCGCCTACTTAGAAAAGGAGTGGAACAGCGGTCAGCTCAACGTCGTCACCAAGCGGGAAATCATGCCGAAATGTGTCCTTGAACACGTGCGAGATCTTTACCCGAACCCAGCCGGGATTCGCCACAATTCAATTACGAAAAAAATTATAAAAAGGGGTAGGCTTAAACGATTTGGCAGTTTTTGAATATATTCATGTGGGCTAACTGTCCACAAGTACGGAAAGAAATGCAGTAGAGATGCAGAGCTCTATTGTGTTCTTTATGTCCATACTTGTCTTTCGCGCTGTATGCCAATTAAAATGAATTCTGCAATATCTGTAGATTATGCCTGGTTATGTTGTCTTCAAAAAGAAAAGTAATCAAGCAAGTTCGCTATCGTGCCACAATTTGTGCATATACAATTTTATATGTAATTCAAATTCAAAACAGTACTTCCGCGGGAAATAATGCATCCGTCGTTCTTCGTCTTCCTGAAGCTATGAACTACCGATCCCGGCTACAGGACTTTTGGGTCCACAAAATATCACACTCAGTAGAAAATTCGCCTTTTCTACCAAAAGTGCTGAAAATTATTTATTTTTCAAACAGGTCGGGTGGTGATGCGTGTTTGAGTGTAGAACCGTTGACTGGGCACTGGTTTGCGCCAAAAGTGCAATGTTGAAATTTGAAAAGTTGAAATTTGAATATAGTAGAAATAAAATCAACTGACACCCTTAGAATTATTTTAAACTTGCGCTTTTTTCAGGCATTAAGATTTTTATCGCACATTTTATTCATTGTCGTCTTCGATGAGGGAACAACTTGCCGAGGAGGCCGCGCTGTCCGCGTACGCGCCTTGACAGATAAGGTCGCGAATGCTTTTCACGAATCTTTAAAGACCAAGCATAAAAATGAAAGACGCAGCCACTTTACGCCAATGAAGCCAACTTTATGTTTTGGGTAGACGTCTTGCGAGAGTTGCAGTATTTTTAATTATGCCTAATAAATTAAATGTTTAGGACTAAGTACCAAACTTTTTTAGATGTATTAAGAACCAAAATGTCAATTGGAAAGTTCTAGAGCTGCTTGAGAAACACCCGAATTAGCTGTTTGCAACGTGATGCGGCTCGCGTGGCTTCCTTCTGACTAGTAATAAAGCTTATGAAACATGACAAAATACCCCGTGATAAAGCGCCCGCCCCATCATAAACTCAATTTCGAATGTCCCGGGATTTGCTTTCATAGGCCGGAAAAAAAAAAGAGAGATGCATGCAAGACGCGTGCCCCACGCTTTATTTATATCAGAAAAGAACTGCCCTCTATTTTATATACAACGGTTGTTTTTTTTTTTTTCACCTACTAGGTATTAGAAAAAAAAGTGGAAATTAACGTTTTGTGGATGTGAGCTAAACGGCCAGGCGAAGATTGGGTTCAAGAAAGAACGCAACAAAAACCGACTGATTACCTAACATTTGTTAATAAACGTTTTGATTATAAAAGAAAACGGGATAGTTGATTTATAAAGTTGTTGGGCGTAATCGAAAGCCACCAAATTGTCCAGTGAAAATTAGCGCCATTGCGGTTTGTAGGTGAGCTATACGGCCAGGCGAGGATTGTTCAATAACGAACGCAACTAAAACCGACCGATTGCCTAAAATTCGCTAATTAACCTTTTAATTAGAAAAGAAAACGGCATCTTGTATTTAGAAAGTTGTTGGCCATAATCGCAAGCCACCAAACCGTCCATTCTTAAAAAGATGTAACGCGCATACACTATTATACGGCGTCCTCCTAATTTGGGCGCGAAAATATAGTTCTGATTTTATGTGGGCTCCATCTCCGCGTGGCACAGACTAACGCCATGAAGCTAAAGCGACAAATCATGCGCATCGCTGTGACAACGCCACTGTAGAAGGGGCGAGGAGTGCGGTGGCCGAAAAGATTGCGCTAACACGATTCGCGTCCAAATTAGGCTTTTTAGGACGCCGTGAGCCACTTCACGTCCACTACATCTCTTTAAAAATGAATGATTTGGTGCTTTTGATGACTATAGATAAGGCACAAACCGCAATTGCGTAACTCTGACGTCTTTTTTAGAAAAATGTCTAGTGGTTAAAAAAACCGCCCTGTATAAGCACGATTGTAAGGCAGTTCTTTACGTCCGGCGACATCATTACGGCATGGAAGGAGACGTTGACCACAGATCATACTCTATGTATGATCTGTGGTCACTGTTTGTTTTTTTTTCGTACGAGAATGAGCAAATATTTGATACCAAATAAAATAGATTTAGCATTCACCAAATTCGGCTTGTTTACTTGATTCAAATCGATATTTGATTTGATTACACTTATTTTGCACCCGCACACGCCTACTTTATTCCCTAATGAGTTACAAGTAATAATTACATTGTTTTTTGCATTTTTTTTGTCGTGCGAGGTCATCACAATTTATTATTAACAATCGGAGCTATGCGATTACGCGGAGAAGGCGCATTTAAAGATATTCAAAATTGTTCTGAATACACAAACAACTTCAAACGTCTTGCTGTTTGGGTCGTTTCCTACATGCAGGACCAATAATAATGTCAACACCTTATAGAGGAGACTATTTCTATCAACTCAACGCGCAAACACGATGTGAAGCGTGTCTGCGTACGTTGGAAAAGAGATACTGGCGAGCAAACCATAGCGTCGAATGTCCATGCATCAAAATGTCCGTGCACCGAAATATCCGCTCACCGAAAAGTCCAAAACCAAAAAGTCTTTGCAGCAAAAAGTCCGTACACTGAAATGTCTGTGCACCAAAAAGTCCGCACCGAAATGCCCTACAGCAAAACGCTCTACACCGAAAAGTGCTAGACCCACTGCGGATGGGATCCTCTGTCACCTCTGCCGGTTTACGAACCATGTTGATTCAGAACCACTGGTCTATGGCGCGCCATCTCTGATATACAGAAAACGCCGCTCGTACTTCCCGTTGTCGCCATGAATCCGCCTAAACAACGAAAGATGCCAAATCAGATATTTATATTAAAATTGATACTTCAATGACTACTTCTTTGAGCAGAACAAGGCATTTGTGCTCTCACAAAAGCAAAGAATCGTCCTCCAAACCAATGCTAAAAAAGAGCCAATGCAACTCGTTGGGAAGAGCAAGTGCCAAGCTCGCTCAAAACAGCTACTCGGTTGGTTCAGGTCCTTGTCGCAGGTGTGCCGGCTGGCTTCTGGATAATCTTTTCAAATCCTTGAAGCTTTCATTTCCTCTACCCAAAATTTGTAAAAAAAAAAAACAACAGGCAGCTGGCAAAAAAAACAAAAAAAAAGTCGGAAAATGGCGAGGAGGAAACGAGAGGCGATTTCCTCCTTTTACAGTGGCGAGAAGGAAAGTGAGGGTCGGGTTCCTTCTCTCTGCTTGCGGGCCGGCCTTTAACGTGGAAGTTCTAGTAAACCTTTGGTTGTTAGTCAGCGTATGTCCTGTGTCCTTCTTCTACTTTGTGTCCTGTCCCTTTTGCGCTGTTTTCCATTATGGCGCCATTACTCGATGGAAACGGCGATGAGGCTGGCCTTTCCGGCCTTCCTTCGCTGTTGCACCAATGTTGGTTGCACCCTAGCTTTGGCTTGATAATCCTCTGCTCCAGATTATCCAAAGCTGAAGCTCAGTCGCCTTTTTTGTTTTGGCAGTTCTTTTGTCAGCACAATACGCAGGCTTTTTGGGCGTGGTACCGTCAGGAAAAAGGGGAAGGTTTTATCTTTAGAAGATAAAGCTCGCACCCTGGCCGAAGTTGCAAGTGAATAGGAAAAAGCTGTCATCACGAAAAAGTTCGGAATTTCTCCGAGTTCTTTGTTAACGATCCTAAAGTCGAAAGATGCAATTGAATATGCTCTTGCACCAGAGACATCGGCCAAGCGAAAGAAACTGACACCGTTGGCGCACGAAGAGCTCCACAGGGCTATGAAACCTGGTTTGTACAGATTTTTGTACTCTACCAGTATGCCATTTTTTGTATGCCATTTTGCATGCCATTTTTTTGTGAATTTCAAAACAACAAAATTTTCGCTACAACGAATTTTTTTTGCGCACCGTCAATTTCGTTGTAGCAAGGTTCAACTGTAACTACAACTTGCATCATTTTAGACAACAAAATAAATACGACCTTTGGGACATCAGTGCCCCTTCAAACATTGCACAACCTTACCAACCGCTGTCGCGACGTTCCGGGGGAAGGAGCAAGTTTTGCGGTGACCTTATTTCAGTGGAAACAGATCTTGATTTTACATCTCTGACCTTACACTCTGCAGTTACATTCCAGGATATGGGGCATCTGCTGACTTCACTATCCCTGAATGGTTTACTGCTTTTGCCATCTTTCCAATTTTTTTTTTGTTCAAACAAACTTTTTTGAAAGCAAAAACAAAGTTTTATTTATTTATTTTTTTTATCTCCATCTCTTTTTTTTTTTTTATGCATGCACTCCGATTTTGGAGTCTCAGAAATCGGGAAATCGGGGAGGAAATGCGTAAACAAAGTGAAATGTTATTCCCTCCTTCGTTTTACTTTGTCACGGACACCCTCCAACCGTAAAGTCCACGGCCGCGTCGTTCGGGTAGGTTGAATGTTTGTGGATCGCTGACTCCGCGTTGGGGTATTTGTAGCGGTGGGCGATTACTCTGTGTTTTTGTGGAAATCGATATTTGCCCAAAAAGTGGGATGTGGAATGACTCGGGGATGGGGCAATGACTGGGGATATTACGGTAACAATGTCCATGACGTGACATCACACAATATCAGGTTACGTGGCATTGCTTAATTCCCGAGAAAATCATCATGCTGTCACGATGTCACCCACCGTGACATCGCAATTTACCGTTAAATGTAGCAGGGATACATCTACTAGATGCAGCGGGGATACAAAGTGCCGCTCGTTAAAAACCCATCAAGTGCTCTTGCACCCTTGTTGCACACGACAAAATACCTCAGTCAGGCAACTTTTTTTTACCGTTTGGAAATAACGCTAGCAGGTTATATGGCTACAAATAAAATTCCCCATCTTCAACGAGTCTTTTGTTCCTTTTAGTTTGAGGTTTCTTGGTTTTTTTCCCGAGTCCATTTTTCCCCAGGCATTTAATGGTTTTCAACGTCTCTTATCGATGTCGGACAAAATCGTTCAGCCTTTCCACTCTCGTGAAGAAAAAAGACCAGTGGAGCTGTACTCGATACATTGTGTGCTTTTTCTTCGTCGTCGTCTGTTTTCCACGCTGTTTCCTACAATGAATTTCCACCAACGCGCCCAGCTATCCATTTTTCTATTATAGCTGGAAAGGTTGCCGCCATCTACGAGCGGCGGCGGAAACCATACTGGTTGTGTGCTTGCGCCGTCGCTTATAGATGGCGGTAGCTGTACAGGTAGGTTTGTGTCGACATACACTGACTCGATCCTGGGGAACCCAGCCCTTAACAGCTCCGCTGTAAAAAGAAAATGGGAGCTTTTTGGGGCTCGTGTTGAAGAAAACGGGAGACGGGCGTGTGGTTTGGCGACCTCCAGGGAATGTGCGTGTGACCTGAACATGCTTGGGAAACGTTCCTGTACCGATAAGAGAAGCAGGCGAGATGAGGGGCAGCTTCCCTGAGGGAAGAAGCGGCCCTCGCGGGCAGTTCAGTCCGGGCTGAGTTTTGGGTCAACGCAAAATGGAGCTGTAGATAGAGGTTTCCTTCCGGCGAGCTTAAACTTTCCTTTTAGGGGCGAAGCTCCTTAGGGTCTAGCCTTATCCGTCCCGCGTCCGTGCTCACATCGACCTTGCTGGTGCTCGTGCTCGTGAGCTCATGTGCTCACATGTTCAAGTAAAGCAAAAAAAAATGATGAAAAAAAAAAAAATGTTTGCGCAGTCGACAGGATTTGAACCTGTGCAGGGAGACCCCAATGGATTTCTAGTCCATCGCCTTAACCACTCGTCGACGACTGCGGGACGAGTAGGGGGCTCTGAGGTGAGATGTAGTAGTAACCTAAGAGCTGGGGATGTCATGGATGAAACTTTTTGCATGTAGCCGCTCAACGTCTATACAGGAGAGAGCGCTGCGGTCAAATGTGCATATAATCGGGTTAAACTTTGCATGCATTGGCTCAACGTTTATAGACGAGAGGGCGCTGCGGTCAAATGCTCAAATGTGTATATAACCACGTTCCATACCACACATTTTCTTTCTGACATGGACGAAAACGAACGAAAGGCTCGGCATGCTGCGGCTCAGCGTCTACGCAGACAAGCACCACCAGAGCTTCGCCTCAATCAACATCATTCACCACGTGGAGATGCGGTCAATTTTTTTCAAACACAGGTCCCATTTGGGGTTTTCCAGCGTCCTAGTCTTAACAGAGCTGGCTTGAGGGTTAATTTTCAGAGTTTATCACCATATATTGAAAACATTAAACCCCAATTATATTTCACTTGATTTCATTTGATTCAACAATAAGCTCAGCAAATGATTTCGCCCATTTTGAAACTAAGCGACATTCCAAAAGCCTTTAGTATTCTAAAGCTGAAACTGAGGCCTGCTAGAAACTTACATAACTATGGTGCAAAGGGTGCTTAAAATATGGGGAAGCTCACCTTCTTGTGCAGGATGGCGCAGAGTCCACGCTGCACGTCGGGCATCCGTGACAGAAACTTCCTCAGGTCGGAGAAAGCGGTCGAGCCGGACGACAAGATGTCTTCAACGGCGTCCTGGCGCTCGATAATCGCACTGTCAGAAATATAGTTTGCGTTCCGATAGTCTCCCCAAGCAAATGGCTCAAACTGCATACTGCCTCTTTTGTGACCCCAATAATCCTCAAAGATCCTGCAATTTAGAAAAAGCAGGTAAAATACTACTCCACAGCTATGTAGTTAGCAAAACACTGCTAACATGTCTACACTCACTGTTACTTCACTTCACCTGGAAGCACAACTCCTTCAGTTGGAAACATGCTGCTTCCGTTCACAACTTTACTGATTTCATTGCTTTTAGAATGGTAGCATGCTGCAATGTCACCTAAAAAAAATGTGTTTTTTACATCGCAGAAATAAACGTGCATCGCCGAGCGCTCATTCCCCGACCAAATGTGGCACTAGCACTCCGAACCGATGCCAAAGTTTCAAAACTTGCTCTTGTCTTAGTGAAAAGTCATAAATGATTTTCTGAAACTTTCCATTGGAAAATGGGGTCCATTCCCAATAACCGACGTCAAATAAGATAGCAGATCTTGCAGATTTTTTTGTTCAGTTTGATAATTTTTTTGATGTAGTAATGCTGTCGGAGACGTGGTACTCCGATGACATAAATGTTTTCAAATTGCCTATGTACACTAGTCATCTCTTGAATTGTACTAGGTCTCGTGGCGGAGGCGTATCGATGCTGATCAAAGACTGCATCGATTGTGAGCCAATCCCGGAATACTGCTGTACAACTAAAGATTACGAAGTGCTTTCTTTACGAGCAAATCAAACTGTTTTCTCAGTGTTCTACCGCTTGCCAGACGGTAGATTTTCAGAGTTTTTTTCGTTTCTGGAAGAATTCCTAATGTTTACAAACACGAATCGGTATAACCTAATATGTGGAGGCGACTTCAACATAAATATGTTATTTGATCATTCCCACCAAAGAGAACCAAAAAATACTATTGAATTAAATGGTTGTATGAATGTAATAACGAGCCCTACAAGAATCACCTTAAACTCAGAAACACTACTCGACTCATTTATAACGAATTTCACTTCTATTAATGTGAAAGCTGCCGTGGTCAGATGCGATCTTAGTAATCACTTTCGAATATTTGTATCCGTAGACGAACACAGTTTAGATAGGCCGAAAATGAAACAAACTGCTAAGTTACAATATATAACACCTGACAGCCTGGAGAGTTTTAGACTGACACTGTCAAATACGGATTGGAGTGCAGTGTATCAAAAGGAAACTGTCGATGAGGCGTATAATACCTTTATCAATATTTTCAAAACAACTTTACCAACAGGAATTTCCCTACAAGAAACTAAAAATATCACGGAACATTCGTAAGCCTTGGATTACACCAGATATTTTAGGTAAGATTCATATAAAAAATGTTCCATATGACAAATTTATTAAAACAAGAGACCCAGTCAACCTTAAAATATTCAAGTCATACCGTAATCAATTGACTAAGGAAATACGAAATGCAAGATCACGGTACCACTCTGATTCTTTTAAAGCAACTTTTGGGCGCACGGACCGTGTATGGAACATATTAAACTCGGTTCTCGCCCGTTCTGAGACTCACTGCCAAATTGACCATATATTTCATAATGGCGCACGGCTAGCCCAATGTTCGTTGGCAGATGCCTTCAATGACTATTTTGTTGACCCGGTGAATATGATTTCAACAGAAGACGCTTGCAAATATCTAAAATCTCGAAACAGTAGTTCTATTTTTTTTCATCCAGTTAATGAAGCTGAAGTAGTTTCCATTATTTCACAGTTAAAAAACAGCACCAGCTGTGACCCAGACAATGTCCAGATTAAACCGGTCAAATATGTCTCGGATATTATAGCCCCTTGCTTAACTTACATTTTTAATCTGAGCTTAACGAGCGGTATATTCCCCAAAAATATGCAAATAGCTAAAGTAACTGTGCTCTTTAAAAAGGGAGATAAAAATAAAATAAGCAATTATTGACCAATTTCAATTTTACCGGTATTTTCAAAATGCATCGAAAAGGTATTGCATTATCGCCTAGTAAGTTTTTTCTGATAAATATGATTTATTGAGTTCTTCCCAATTTGGGTTCCGAAAAAATAAGTCAACCAAGAAAGCATTACTTGAACAAAAAGAATGGATTTTGCGAGAGTTTGAGAGGGGGCACTTAATGCTAGGTGTATTTATAGACTTTACGAAAGTGTTTGATTATTTAGACCCCAACATTCTTCTTAAAAAATTAGAATACCACGGTATTCGAGGAACTCCTTTAAAACTAGTAAAATCATACTTGAAACATCGTAAACAGTACGTAAATATAGCTGGTTATAGTTCTGAAATCAAACATATTTCCGCCGGAGTACCACAAGGCAGCATACTTGGACCTTTCCTTTTCAACATTTACATAAATGACATTATCAATATCAACTCTGTGACAAAATTCATCATCTATGCAGATGATACTAGTGTTTTTTTTTTTCAGGTACAAACGGAAATGAGTTGATAGACAGGGCTAACATGGCTTTAACTCAGCTTGAGGCTTGGGCACAGTGTAACTGCTTGAAGATCAATACTAATAAAACAAAAGCAGTACTTTTTCGGCCAAAAAATAAAATAATAGAATTAAACAAACACATTTTTTTGAATTCATGCCCAATAGAAATGCTTAGTTCCTTTAAGACTTTAGGGGTTCTCTTTTTAGAAAATATGTTATGGGACACACATGTACATAGTGTTATTTCAAGATTATCACGTGTTATTGGTCTAACACATCGTCATCAGTTTATACTCCCAACTAGCGTTAAATTATTAATTTACAACTCATTGTTTTATTCCAGTCTAAGTTATTGCCACCTTGTTTGGGGCACTACCACGTTTACAAACCTAGAGAGACTATATTTGTTGCAGAAAGAAATGTTGAGAATTATTTCAAATGTTTCCTATCACTCTCACACTCAACAATTATTTGAACACTTCCGAGTACTTGATATAAAACAACTATATAATTATAGGCTGACTTCCTCTTTTAAGAGGGCACGGTACCTCTATTTATTCGTCCGTTTCAGCCACCAGATGGCGCGCGGCTCGTAACGTGGTTGAACGCGCGACTTCTAGATGGCGCCAGTATCGAAGTGTGAAAAGGCCAGCGTTATCCGCTACGTGAAATAGATCCCCAAAATGTGTCGTGTTCTCCCGGCGGAGGAAGTTTCTCCCTCCCTCGCGCGCGCTGGGTATGCCTGCGGTCAGTCAGCTCAGAGTGCATAGCATCGGACGTCAGTGGTAATACATGCGGTGGCCGAGTCCGGCCTCTGCGCTGTGTGATGCAGTGGGCGGCGCTCGTTTCTGTTCGGAGATAGGAATAAAAATGTCGGTCCCCTTTTTTACGACGCTCGTTTCTATAGCTTGAGTTTTTTTTTGTTGTTTTTTTTTCGAGTGACCTAGAGTATTGCCTCTTCGAAATCGGCCTTTGCGGTGAGCAATTGAGAGTCAGGTTAGAATTTTATTTTGGTCAGCACCACACGTTCAATGGAGACCTCGGGCGGCGATGTAAATATGCATTGCTCCCCAAAGTGTGTCCAAGGTGCGCAATGGGTATTGAAGGCGCGCAACCGTCGGTTGGTAAAATACGTGCTTTAGATTCACTTATTCAGTCTAATCATTTTTGCCAACGTCTTGTATCTGTTTCAACAAATGACATGGTCGAGTCTATTGATAACCTTAGCTAGATTGGACGTACGGAGTGTCCGGGCTTTAAATAAATTTGCTTCGTTTATGTGAATGAATAACTGTTTTCTCCTTTCCGTGCTCGGTGCTATGCAAAAATCGCTTAGATGTTATGGTAGCTCAGTGTGGCGGCGTTTTGCACGCTGACTCGCTATTGCATTTGCTCTGCACAATATGTGTTCAGATGGAATGTACCGAATCGTATTTCCGATCGATATGATAGATTTACTTTGCTACAGTGTTAATTATATTTTCCTGATTTAAACTGGTTCGTCCCTGATCTGAGCCTAGTTCAAATGCGAAGGTGCAGACAGACTTAGCGTCGTAACAGCCGTAATGCGCAGAAAGAAATTAGTACCATGAAAGAAAAACAAAAGGATACGAGGTGGCTCGGTGTTATAGAAGTAATGAGTGTGCAAAGAATGCCATCGTACGTGTTTTTTTTTTGTTTGTTTTTGTTTTTTTTGTTTTTTTCTAACTTTCCGCATCGCTGGGAAACGCTCAAGGTACCAGCAAAGACAGCGAGCTGGCGTGAAATTTCCATCGAGCAGAAAACGAGTGTCACTTTTATTTCATCATGCGCTTTCATTTTGACATGGCTCAAAATGGGCGCGAAATAGTAACAGGTAAGGCAACAAAATTTAGATGTAACGTCTGGAGCACCGCCATACTCAGCCGTGTTGGGGGCATCTCTCGCGAGTCAATACGGCAAAGGTATTGCGCATCGAACTGTACGTGAAAGTTATCCATTTCAGCGAAACCTTGATTTCGCAAAACTATTGTGGCTCGAGTCGTGGTTTAGAAGCCACGAGCGAGAAATAAATGACAGTTGATTTCGAAGGACAATCGCGACGTGGAAACCCATAAAAGAGAGTCCTGATAAGACGAGAGCTTCCCCTTCTCTTCAAGTGCGTGGGTTACGCCCTCAATCCTGCACCTGCGGTAACAATGCAGGCTCCTAAAATCGCTTTGAAAACGTTCCTGATCGCAACAACTTTTTTTCTTTTTGTCGAGGTGCTATTTCATTTTTTTTTTCTTTTCGTCTACCTTGATACCCCATCAGCGCAAAAACTACCATAAACTAAAAAAAAAAAATGCACCCACTGGGACCCGAGTCAAGGCAAGAACAACTAACTACTAAAAGAGGAAAAAAATCATGTTCGCATACACAGACAGAACGCCTCCATCGAAAGAAATGAATCATGCGCTTGTTCTACCAGTCTCGTTGTGCGTCTGTCAAAAGCCACAAAGGAGGAAGACAATCAGTGCCTACACCACTCCCCTCCCCTCCCCCTCTCCCCCCCCCCTCCCCCCCCCCCCCCCCAACCCTAAAAAGAAGAAAAAAAAGGTTTCTTGGGTGCGCGCGCGGTCGCCCAAGCGATGACCTTGAAAGGGTATGCGATTGTAGCACGTTTGTCCCCCGGTTGTGCCCCTGTCTCAAATGCCACGGTCCGTTTCTCCCAAGTGCCCGTCTTATCTTCCCGAGTATCAACTCCGCAGTGATTCTGAATCATTCCAATGCTTTCCAACGTTGCAAAACTGTTAGACGAATATTTGCACACAGGTATACACTGTTCGCAGAACTATCTACAGAGCTAAAATTCAAAAGCGCCGTGTTGGATTGGGGAACTCGTGTAGGTTTAGCTCATTGTTGGAACATTCTTATTCGCTCGATGAACTCCACAAAACGTGTAAATATTAGAATGAACATTTTAGAAAACGATAGTTGTTGTCAGGGTTCCAGGCGACCGGACAGGTTGTAATTATTGTTTGATTCAAAATTTTATTTCCAAATCACAATCGTATCAAGGGCACGCCATTTCCTCATCACTTCTACGAAAAGAGTTGCTGTATTCGTAGCACACACAGACGGAAACGGTCGAGACTGTGCCCAAATAATATCTTCTTTTGGCAGGTACTGCGCAGCGATTACACGCAATGCCTCTAACATAAACATGCTGCTCCACATGTGTATTCACAAGATGCAATACATCGTTCTCCCAACTTTGTTGAAATGGGCATGAAAGCGCGTAACCGTCACTTTTTTTAAGTTCTACTTAGAGGTGAAGTATTTACTGTAAAAAGTCGTTAATTATTTATTTTTTTCCGTTCCACTACAAAGCTCGATTCACTTAAATTTTTGTTTTTATGTCGTCTCTACAGCGCTTTTACGTCGGTACTTTCGTGTTAGAGGACATCACATTATGTGCGAAAAAAAACCAAAAAAAAAACTGGTAGGATTGATGTTGCATAGCCTCTTTTTTTGTGGACATCAAGAAAAAAAAAAAAAGATAGTAGTTGTCTTCATTTCGCACTGCATGTTTTAGCACGGAAGTTCCTATTTGGTTATGATGTCTTTACTTTCTTAAAAATTGTATACAGTAATTTAAATTACCGAATTACAAAAACGTCGAAATTGTATAATTGCTTTTTGTTGGGACGCCATGACGACAGCGACACTCGTGTTCGCTCGTGGTTTTCGCCAGCATTTATACGATGAATTGCCAGGATTGCGAGATGCAACAGCGTGACACTACGTCTTCTGTAATGTCATTTGTTGCACTTCGGGACCGCTTTTGATGTATGGCCAGCATAGGACGCTAAACACACTAGTCGGAGACGCGCTGCAGGCGTTATAGTACTGCTCCTAAAAGTAGCTGTCACGTGCTTTGCTCCGCGACTGTGATTCCCTCACAGCAGCTCTGACTGAGGGTTGCCAAATCACGGTGAAACGGAGTATAGACAAAACAGACAGGAAACGAGCTGCCAGCATACGTTAGTCAAACTCCAACAAAAAGGATTAGTTTCTTCCCAAGCTGGACGACATTTACCAGGCATCTTTAGAGTTACGAAGCTCAAAATGACGCGTACTCATAAGATTTTTTTCTTTTGCGTGTTTCTGATTTTTATAATGTCCTGCAAGCAAAAAAAGAATATATGGCGAAGTCACTCCGAGGGGGGTACCGATAACTGCGAGCCACGAACATGAAGGATTCGCTAACATCCGTCAGAAGTGTGAACGGTAAATCGTCACGCAAACATATTCTCACAAGCTGCAAATATTTATTTGGCTTAGCAAGTAGAATACTAGTATACTAACGACATATGATTATTGTACACAAGATACAATTTCTCGGTTCTTCAAAACCATTTCCCTAGTCTGAACGGTCGCGCTACGGGCCGCGGCTAGCCGTGCCCTCGATAGACTGCGGAGCTGCGTTATGTTGTCTGCTACTGTACCGCCAACAGAAGAGCGATAGCTCTGTGTGCTCCACAGGTGCGTGTTGCGGTATAACTCTGTACGTCTGTCCTAGAAGAAGACAAAAAGATAGGCTCTGTGACCCCCTCCTAAGCTAACAAAAACAAACAGAAGTATACTCGTTTGGACTAAAAGGTTTACAAAATAGTGACCAGATATTGGAAAAGCATATGTCACAGAACTTGGTTTATGAAATGGCATCATTGTTTCGAGCAAGAAATCACCTGCTCACCACTGGGACGACGAAATCGTCACTATTTATTGCGTCAGGTGTATTTGCGCTCATGAAGAAAAATCTGAACACATCCTTCTCCCCAAAGTCCTATGTCAAATAATAAACACTTTTTTAAACATCTATGCACAAATAACTCATTTATTTCTACACTTGTATATACACGTTAATTAAACGACGTCAAACCGCATTTGTGATTAGATCTTGATGTCTACACCAACTACATTCATATTTTTTAGGGCTTTATTGAACGATAACTTCAACAATAGTTAATGGAATACGATGGCTCGATCTCACCAAAAACCTCAACGTGCGAAGCTTCCACAGACGGCCGCTTGCGAGTATTCTCAATGTGAGCCTTCAGAAGCTTTCGCTTGCCATAGGGAGCTTGCTTTTGACTACAGCACTGCACGGGCCCGGGAAGCGCGCTGCTGTGGGGAGAGGTTGACTTACAAGATGACGTGTTACATGATCACGTAAGATGGCGTCATTTCGTGCAGCGTGATCACGTAAGATGACGTCATTTCGTGTAACGAGATCATGTAAGATGACGTGTTTGTGTCACGTGATCACGTAAGATGACGTCAGTTCGTATGAACTGACGTCATCTTACGACAATGCCAACAACATTAGTGCCGTCCGGAACCATTGACCTTAGAAACGCACCTCTTCGCTTGAACTGATATGCGTTGATTGTTATTTGTTTCTTTTGCCTACTACAGACCATTCAAAAACTCGCCTTCTGGGTGCCACCAACTTCATCTACTGGGCTGTGAAGCGTGTTCGAGCGTGCGCAATACCTCTCTAGGCCGAAAGATTGTACACTGAGTATGCGTTCACAGCTCAATGACTTAGGCATTTTTCGTTAGGATAGATGCTCCCACGAGAAGACCGTACGAGATATGTGAAGAGAATTGGAACCATCATCACGAACCAGCGCAAGTAGACAGTTATTCAAAATCCAAACACACAAAAAAATACACTCACACAGCGCTGAACTATCAACTGAATTGTATTTCAAACTTCCTCTTCTTCGACCCCAAGGAATAGGTATAAAAAGATATGGCGATCATAGTGACCAGCTCTCCTGGGAGAATTGGAAATTTGAAATGTTCTTGTCCAATCGCATTTTTCTTTGGTTATCGACACTTTTTAGCGTCATCACAAGACGTTCAACCCATAATACACTGGCGATTAAAAAATAAGCACCAAAAAACATGCACCAATTTTCGCTCAAAAATAAACACTGGAAAAAACATACTGTAATCATTACCCATGTCACCTTTTTGGGCGATATGTGAATTTCCAGAAGAACAGCGAGTTATCACCCTCCCCTAGGAATACCCTGACTACAGAGCGGGCGACCCGTTTTTCCCCGCGTTAGATTGCGGGGACCACGAACCGTACGGAGCTCACAGGACGTCCGTGAAAAATAAAAAGGAGGCAAAGAACAATCTACTCTGTGCACGTTTCATCCCCGATTTCCACGACCCCAAGGCCGAAGGACGTTTGTGTGAAGGATAACGATAAAATAAAACTTTGCGTCAAAAAAAAAGCCCGTTTTTAAAAGAAAAAAAAAGTAGAAACAAGCACAACGCGTTGACGGACCGCGTGGTTGTGGAACACCTCGCGGTCCGCTTGCCACAGGACGGTTGTCTTCGACCATTAGCTCCAAGGTGAATTTGCCGCTTGCGAAAACACGGAGACCTACCCACCGAGAACCAGGAAAGCAAGACACGCACACTGACGCCTCGGCGTGCAGAGTGAAACAGGATACGGGCGCGGAATACGGCCGCGGAAGAACACCTCGCACAGTGCCGATCCGGCCGATCTCCGAACGGACGATTTCACATTTCGTGGACAGCGAGCGCCACCGCACGGGAGAGAGAGGTACCTTAAAAACGACGAAAACAAGCACCGACACCTTGGTTCTTTATATTTGCTGTAGTTACGGAACAAATCGACTTACATGAATAATTTTAATATTATTCGATTCCGTAATAAATTTAGAAGGCATTAAGCGCAATACTTCTTATGTTTGAATTTAGATAATTTTGTAAATTCGCTCGAACGCAAGAGTGCCGAATTAGCCGATTTTGACCATTTTCATGATTTTTTTAAGAATATAATTAAATTTATAATGAAACATTTGTTGCGCTTAGTGTCTCGATAATGACTCAATATCTTTAAAGCCGAAATTTTCAAGAAGATCCGCGCAGCCGTTATTATGTGAGAATTTGTTTAGGTTGGTGAAAAACCTCATGTATTCTCTATGGGGCTCTGAAGTGCGCTCCCTCTTAAGTTGGAACAAAGTAGACACTCAAGCTTCTTTTCTGAGTTAGCCTCCCTACAGTGCCGTATACCTACCTACACTACTCGACACGTCGAATGCTGGAAAGTTTCCAAATGTAATAATAACTATGGGTATCAAATGTTAAAATACGCGCTCCCTAAAATACTAAATTGGCTAGATGAAAAAAAATTTAACATTGCAGAAATGTCTTTCTCTGAACTTCGCGGTGTGTTTTTAGATCTGAAACCATAATAAAACTACTATTTTTGCTTTCAGACAGTGCTTGTATTATGATTGTATAATTTCTCAATGTTTGCTCTTGTAACATTTTTTGCACCACCAAGTTGTATTTCATTGACAATAAGGGGGCCATGGGCTCGTCAAGCTGTCTCGACACAGCTTTTTTCCATGGTCTCCTCCATTGATGTACCATTGATGGAAATAAAATGCATTATTAATATTATTATTATTATTATAATTTATCCCACGTTTTTGTGGGCTTTGTCAAGTGCCATTTTCTGCCGCTGATTCTTATGTGTTGCTGATTCTTTCATGTTGCTGATTCTTTCGTTTTGCCGATTCTTTCGTGTTGCCGATTCTTTCGTGTTGCCAATTCTTTCGTGTTGCCGATTCTTTTGAGTTGTTGATTCTTCAGTGTCGCTCATTCTTTCATGATGCTTATTTGTTCATGTTGCTAAAGTAAAAAAATAGTTTTTATCCATTTCAGGTTTGGTTTGGTTTGGTTCTGATTGTGGTTCAACGTCAAGTGTTTGGTTTTGGTTCTGTTCCAGTTCAGGCAAAAATTTGGGTTTTTATCAATTTTTTATTTGGTTCGAGTTTGGTTCTGACTCTGGTCCAATATCAAGCGTTCGGTTTTGATTACCGTAACATTCCGAGGTATAGCCCACCTAATATTGAGAGAAAATTGGATGAAAATAAGGAGTGGGCTAACTTTTGGCATACAGTCAAGAAAAGTTGAATACACACTATTTTTAGATCATGCTTTCTTGTCAAACTTGTTATTGTGGCAAGGGACGACAAAGCAAAGATGGCTGTACTGCCTAGTCAGCGATGTTCACTTACATTCTGCCATAGTTAACTAGCCGAATTTACACCGAGGTCATCATTGATCCAAACACTACGATTACAAGTGGGCTATTTTACGATGTTCAAAAGCAAATAGCAAATAGAGCAAAAAAATAGAGGTGGATTACCTTTCGAGGGTGGGGCATTTCTCGGGATATTATGGTGTGCTCTGGTTCAGGCAAAAATTAGGGTTTCTATCAATTTTGGGTTTGGTTTGAGTTTGGTTCTGACTCTGGTTCAATATAAAGCCTTTGGCTTTGGTCCTGTTCCAATTCAGACAAAAATTTGGGTTTTCATCTATTTTGGATTTGGTTTGAGTTTGGTTCCGATTCAATATCTAGCATTTTGTTTTGGTTCTGTTCTGGTCAGGCAAAAATTTGTGTTTTTATATATTTTGGGTTCAGTTCGAAATTGATTTCAATTCTGTTTCAACATCAAGCGTTTGATTTTGGTTTTGTTATGGTTTGGTCAAAAATTTGTTTTGGCCCATTTCAGGTTTGGATTCAATTGTGATCCTGGTTCAACATCAAGCGTCCAATTCAGGTTTTGTCCCGTTCAGAAAAAAATCATTGTTTTGATCCAGATTTTTGTTTGGGTCCAATTCCAACACCCTGCTTGCAAAACTTTTTAGAAGCACATAAAATTGGGCAACCAGAAACAGGGAAAGAAGTGAGCCAAGAAGGCAGTCACCCGAGATCGACCAGGGGCCCAGGAGAACAAGAGGCATCGGCAAAAGGCGATAGCCGTGTGCTTTATGACATCCAGCAAGCTGCCCTGGGATGTCCCACTCGTGGAATCACAGTTTGGTTCCGGTTCAACATGAGCTGCTCTATTTCAGTTTCAGTTTTGTTTTGGTTAGATCAGAAATAACCATCTTTAGCCTTTTTTTTTTTTTGGGGGGGGGGGGTTTAGTCAAAAAATAATTCTTTTTATCTGGTTTTCAGTTTGGGTTTAGTTCCGGCTTACTATCAAGTGGCCAATTTCTGTCCTTGCTTTTCACCCGTTGGGTAAAAAAATTATGGTTAAGGACCAAGTTTTGGTTTGGATTTGGTTCTGGTTCAATATCAAGTATTTTATTATTTCAGTTTCAGTTCTGTACCGGTTTGGTCAGAAGTAATTACTTTTATATGGTCTTTTGGTTTGGGTTTGGCTCAATATCAAAAGGTCTATATTTTTTATTTTTTTTGGTTTGATCACAAATAATGGCTGTGAACTGATTTTTAATTTGGAATGGGTTCTGGTTCAATACTAAATGTTCCATCTTTGGTTTTGTTCCGGTTCAATCAAAAATAGTGGTTTTAATCCAGTTTTCGATTTGGGTTTGGTTCGACATGCTGCTTGTAAGAGGATTTAACATGCACATAGAGTTGGTAAGCTGCAACGTTTCAAGAGTGCAGTCACCCGAGGTCTGCCAGGGGCTGGCCAAGCCAGGAGAACAAGAGGCGTCGGCCGAAGGCGGTGGCCGTGTGGTCCATGACGTCCAGCAAGCTGCCCCGAGACGTCCCGTCCAGGGAGTTGCGGAACAAGTCCAGCCGCCGGAGCGTGGCCGAAGTGAAGGCCATTCTCTGACACTCGCTGGCCATGGCCGTAAAACGGCTGGAAGGACAAGTCACGCCCGCAATTTCACTCCGTGTCCGCTTTTTCCCCCACGCACCTCTGGTGTCAATTCTTAATGAAAGAAAGCAGTAGGTTATGAACAGAGCTCCTGCAAAATTTCCACACCACAAGGGGCACTAGACTCATTTTGTTTTTAGACGGGCTCACCTGACATCCCTCAGCACCTCCTCCAGCTTGAAGGTGGCGAGGTAGCCGAGAAGAGACCCGATGCAGCACACCACGACCGGAGGGAGAGCCATTAGCATTGCGAGTTCGCCCTTGCTCTCCACGCCGTCTCTGCGGTAGAACTTGGTCAGGGCGTCCAGGGAGGCCGAGAGGTCGAACTGAGACGGGGACAGGTGCTCCACTCTCACCCCTTCACGGCTGGATGGACAAAACGCCGAGTCATCGCGATTCACTTCTCTCTGCGGTAGATTCTCTGCGCTGTACAATCTTCTTAATGCAGAGTTGCATTCTTAGTGAACCTAATTTTGATTTAGCCTTGAAAAGCAAAGTGCGCCACGGTCGGAACAAAGCTGGTCGGCTGCCAAACGCTTGCATAGCAAGCTTTGCCGACCACATAACACAAACGTAAAAAAAGAAAACTCTAGAAGAGGAGAGGGGACTCTAAGACACTTCAAGAATACTTTGCCAGCTGTAAAAACTTTGACAACACTGTAAAAACTTTGATAACAAGAATGAAATAAATATTGTACAAAATGAGGACGTGGTGACGCTAGACACGGTGCTGCATGCCTGGAAGGCCGAGACTGAAGTTTGCTTCCACTGCGTTCCTCATGAAACGGAATTCATCGTACTAAGACGGTTTGATCGAGAGATCAAAATACAACTGCAAACTTTTGTTAATGCAGAATGCATTTTGACAAAAATGAAGTAGGGATTTGTGCAGCCGTCGCCGTGTCGTGCCAATGAAAGCGAGGAGTAAGTCACAGGGTCTCTTATGTTATCCCTAAGACGACTTGAAGGTGAAAGCCCAAGCGCCGATGTAAACGTGATCGCGAATCTCCGAAGACAACACTCTCTCTGACGGCGCACTCCTGGTGCCGTTTCATTGGCTCACTCGGATCGTGGCATCGGCTGAGGTCCCGGTGATAGCAAACCTCCGAAGACAGCGCGCTCTCTGAAGATGCACTTTTGACACTTGTTTGGCGTGTTTTCATCCTTGTCGTGTCATTGACTTATTTCGCTCAAGGACTTTTAAGGTCGACTGAACAATGAGACATATAAGGCTTTCCCCTTAAAAGTTACGTCATTAGCTAAATCTAGCGGATTAACTTCCGCTAAATGTAGCAAGACACCACCGTGGATCACACGAATCATACTCCTGATGCCGCTACAGGATACATGACCATGTGACATTATGGTGCAGAGTTGTGGTATCACATGATGTCACAGTGTCAACATTTTTAGATGTAGAAACATTGGGTGTCAAGTCAAAGAGCCACGTGTCACATAGTCAGGCCACGTGGCCGTGTTAACACGGTCATGTGACACCATGACTTGACACCGTCACACTGTCAAAACCCTAAGATTTGCACACATGTTCCATAAGTGCATACACACAGGATTCCGCACACGAGATTTGATGCCCGACATGACTAGATGTAATGATGTTGACACCGTAACGTGATGCGGCACCACGACTACACACCGCGAGTCACGTGGAACGTGACGTTCGCATGTGTCATGAGGCCTCGGACAGCCCCTGAGCATGTCACGTGACCACGTGGCCCACAGCCGCTTCCCGCTAAATCTAGCTGATGTAGGCACACTAGGGCTAGGGCGACGCGACAGCTGCACAAAATTTAAACCACGTCTCTGTTAAAATGCATTGCGCACAAACAAGATAACTGAAGACCTCCTTCCCACTTATAGTCGCTGATAACTGGAAAATATGGAGGGTGGGCCATGCTCCAAGCATCTCATTATCGCTCGTAGCCAACAAGATTGTGGCCTTCACGGCCTTCACTGACTAGAAGGCTGAATAACGAATCACGAAACAAGGAGCGCAGACATAGAACGTCACGCCCTACATTTCTTGATCCGTCGGCGACTACTGCGAACAATTTCATTTTCGCGAGCGCAATATTTTTAGACGTCTGGGTTTTGGGAATGCTTTGCAAGCACAAAACTTGGCAATTGGGAGGAGTGCGCTATGTGTTCTTTACCATATTGTAAGATACTCGCGTGATCCGTTCTTCGCAATTCCTCGAGTCGCGAAATTCATAAAAATTAAGTTGCTGACAGGAGCAGCCAGCCTCTGACTCACCTCAAACTTTGGTACGAGGACACCGTCCTGAGAACCGTTGGACTCGACTTTTCCGACAGGACTATCTCCACCGGCTGGAGCGATTCCAGCCTCTGCTCCAACTCCCCTCCGCCGGAGCTCTCTTGAAAGGAGTCGTAAAGCACTTCGCCCGTCGTCGGTTGCACTGCCTGCAAGACGTCAGCCCGCAACACTCCTTCACCGAGATAGGTGCGTTGGTGCACCATGTACAAGACAATTCACTTGAATCCCAGGTCGTACTGACCACAAGTCAGTTGTTTCCTGACCAAGTGCATGCCGACTGCTGTAATCGTAAAAGGTTTGGCATCAAGTCGTCAGATGACACCGCTATACTGGCAGTTTATTGCACTTTGTCTCATTCTGATGGCTCATGTATCTTGCAAAATGAAAGACTATGACGGCACCGGCGTAATATACCTGAGACAATTCGTTTTGGTCTTTAGTTATGTACATCATAAGTTGGTTGTTTCCTGACCAAGCACATTCCGATTGCTGTCAATGTAAACAGTTTAGTGTCTCGTTTTGTCGCAAGATGGCACACGTATACCTGTTCTTTCTCGTGCTTTGTCTTCATCTAGTGGCTCGGGTATCTCGCCGAATAAAAGGTTGTGACGTACGTCTAGAGACAAAGTGCATCCTGACTGCTGCAATAGTATAATTTCTTGTTCAGTCGTAAGGTGGCAGTACAATACTCCCAGCTTCTCGTGCTTGGTATCTCGAGCTTTGCTTCAGTGTATTTTTTCTCGTGTATTTCTCCAAACAAAAGGCTACGACATACATATAGAGACAAAGTGCATCCCGATTACCGTAACTGTAAATAGTTCAACCCTTTCCTTAACGCACCTATTTAAGTCTATCAGTTCGGTCGACAGATTTCAAACCCACAATTAAACGTGTTCAGCGCCGTTCTTGGACATGCGACGCCATCAATGACGTTATGAAGGAGCTCTACCTTGAGTTTCAGTTTTTGCTTTTCCACATGGGGGTCAATTTTTCGCGATTGAATCAGTCATGACTTCCTCGTCACACGCTGAAGCTCCTCAAAAAAACATCATCCGACTCGCAGTTCTGGTGCACACGCAATGAAGTTTGTGGATGAAAGTGGCAGCAGTGAGTCAGATGATGACGTTCATTCAATGGATTTGAGTTTCGATCGTGGCAGTGGGTCGATTTAGCTGGGATTATCCGCAGGAGCGGTATGTTTCGTTTTACCTGTTAAGAGTACTTACTGCATTGCCTCCGTGAACTTCTGTGGACATACTGGAAGTGTTCCGAATGCATTATTTTTCATCTGCAGGGTGACAACCTAATATAGATTCGATTTATGCCATCAGCAACAAAACAAGAGGAGTTTTCTTTGGAAAGGCGGCGCGGTCCCGACCCCGGCATGACAAAGTCTAACTTTTTTTTCGTCTACAGAACAAGAAGTTTTGCATAGAGACTTTTCAAAGTTGCAAGATTTGTACCTTGAAGAGCATGAAGTATGAAACATATAAATATTCTTAATTTTTTTACTTTTAATACTCTGCAAGGCACATTGAGTTTAAATAAAAACTTCCATGTTGGTTACACAAAATTTTAAATTACTTTTTTTTTTTCTTGTGCTATAAATAAATGTTTGGTTTGACATTTACATTTTTGAAAAGAGAATTCCTTTAACTACATTTCGGTATGCTTTGTCACATTTAGTTGTGCAATTCGTGGCTAAACAATTTTTTTTACCGAGACCACCCCACGACAACCTTTTTCCTGCCATAAGGAAAAAGTTAATTTCTTGTTTAGTCGCTGGATAGCCCCACTACACCTGAGGCTCTTCCTGCTTGGTTTCACAAGCTTTGCCTCACTGTATTCACTTGCAAAATGAAATAAATAAAAGGTCATAACATACATCTAGTGATGAAGTAGGAGCCAGACAAAGCACGAGACACAAGGGAGCACCAAATTAATAATAGATAAGCACCAGGAAAGTGGCACCATCCAGCAAGTCATTGTGATGATAATGATGATGATGATGATTACACTATTTACAGTACAATTTTTATACAGCAGTGATCTTCTGCAAAGATGCACCAAGATGCAGTGGGGGAAAGGCTACCGAAATTTCAGCGTGCAATTATCTGAGTCAAGATTCTCAAATAGTAACCCTTATTCTTTTTGTTTTTCTTCTTTTTGTTCAAACTGCTCGGGAGTGGAGGGCCCTTCCAGTAGAACCGATATATGTTATCAATAATGACATCTTTTATGACAGGATGCAGAGAAGCGTGCTCAAGTGAAAATGTAGTACTTAATGTTTGTTGATTGCATTACTGAGAATGTCTTTTGAATGTGTTTTTCTTTTGTTCCCCCCTGCATAATGCCTAACGGCGCAGCAGGTACTTCTGTAAATAAATTAATAAATGACAAAGGCTTATTTTTGTGACTTAGAAAACAGTGTAGTCAGTTACTGAGGTATTTGGCCTAGGAAGGGTCTCGAAGGGTACTCTTTTGGCATTGACAAAACTTTACCCTATGCACAGAGTGAGTTTAAAGAGAGGGTAAGCTCCACTGTTTTTATGATGAAGGTCACTGTTCAGAGATATAAAACTGATCTTGAGGTTGGGCCTAGGCCTCAAATAAAAAGAAGTCATTAACATAATTCATTTTGAAATGAATGAAAGACATTCATTCCTTTACAATGACGAACCTCCAAAAAAAGCAGTCTCCTGGCAAAACGTCAGGTGCCAATCTGACGTTTCCAAAAGGACCCTTTGCGAAAGCTACAAAGTCGCTAAAATGTGGAAGCATGTACAGCACTCATTTTTCAAAAATATGCTGCATCAAAAAATTCAAAGAACCAAACAATCATCTGTATGTTGATGCTGCCAAACTTTCACTCGCTGTCATGCTTCTTCACACCGTTTTTCCACACAGCCTTTAGCACTGGAGTGATATCTGCAAGAAATGCAGACTAATAAACAGAAACTTTATTTTATCGATATAAATTTTCATTTATGAAGCCGAGTCATGTGTGAAATAAATACTATAGCAAAGCAGAAACCTCTGGTTCCCAGGAAAAACAAACAAATTATTAAACAAATATTAGCCCGACCATAATGGTACCCATTTCTCTGCAATACATACGTAAGAGGATATCGCAGCTCCCATATGCAATTCCAATGGCAACTTTTTTTCTCAGCAACCACCAAACGGATTAAATTGGGAATGGTTTTATTAGAAATATCATAAAAAATGGAGTAATACTGTGGCACTACATTTCCCGATCTAAACGTTAAAATTGTTTTACGGGAACTTAAACTTGCTCGTAAAGGCCCTATTTTCGTTCTGTCCTTCATGAACATTTAAAAATAAACCAGGGCCTAAATACAAATTCAGGTGCCACAATATTGAAGACCAAGACTTTATGAATATATCTCTTACAAGATATTTTTGCCAGAGATTCTCATTGTGGTAAAATTTAACTAAGTTTGTGGCCCATCAAAATGCCAGAAATCCAGCTGTCAGCTGGCGCCATCTACCGTAGAATACCGTGCATCCGCCCATTCCATATTAAGCGCCGCCCATTACCAAATTTGTGAGATCTGAGAAAATACACACAGTACATTTATATGTAAAATTGATGACCGGACAAGCGCCCATCCCCCAATTTTTTGCGATTATCTCCAAAGTTTGAGTGGGCGCTTGCCCGGTATTTTACGGTATGAGCGTGTCGCTAATACTACCTCTTGAAATTGCGCAATGTGTTTTTGCGCCCTGGACTAGTACTTACATCTTCAAGTTCTCGGGCTGACGGTCAAGATTTTAAGAAAAAGTGCCTCTCAAAACTTTTTTTTTTGCGAGCGAAGATATTTTGCGGGTTATCGCGATAGTGAGCAGTAAGTTGTCCATCGCCCGAGCGCGTCCTTGGGAGGATGTTCCGGTGTTTGTTGGTGTTTTGGGGTCACACAAATGCGAGTGAAAGGTTTCTTGTTTTTTCCTTTCTTGTTCAGCGGCAAAGATATTTTGCGGGTGGGTGTGAGTCATTAGTTTTCAATCGCCAGAGTGCGTCATTGGGAGGATGTTACGTCCTAGTTGGCGTTTTGGGTCACGAAAATGGGGGTGAAAGATTTCATGCTTTAAGGGGCCCTTGCGTGAATCCTGAAGTTACCAAATGCAGGCAGACAAGAGCTACCAAAGCGTCAAAAGGGCGATAATGTCTTACCACTTCTTGCTGTTTGAAGTAGGAAAGGTGATTTGATTTGGCGATTTCAAATATTCTGCAGAGATGCATTTAAAATGTTTACATATTTTATATGCGGAAGAAACATACGTGAGTTTGTCGATTTTGTTTTAATTTCGACATTCGCTTTGCATATCAACTTGTGGAGGCTGATTTCTACCGTAATAAAACAAACATTGCAAAAATTTCTTCAGTGAAGCTAAAAACAAAACAAGGTTTTTGGTAGTGGGCGTCACACGTTTCTATTTGGAAGTTGTGAAAGTCTCGCGCTGAAGATTCTCTGTTTGACCCGAACCAACACATTCTTTATTCAGTATTTTATGAAATAGAGGCGAATGTATTAGACAAGAACCCGAACGCCTTTTATTATGGTGTTTGTCGACTGCACGTCTTGGCTGCGATGAGCCCTTGGTCGGCTGCTACTGTCGGGCGGAGAAGAAAATTTCACTGGAGAAAAGCTCGCCGGTGAAATGCTCACCGCAAAACTGACAAATGCGGAGAAAAGCTCATTTACGAAATAATTTATTCAACAATTAAAATTTAATATTCTCGGTATTGTTCGCACTGCGGTGTTTATATTTAAAACTCACGTCCACACTTTGCTCACCGCTCATGCTGCACTTTTTGCGTGTTCGTATAGTTGTAAAACCAAGTGTTCTTGTTCAGTCCCAGAAGAATAGCTTACTTTCTAAGAAAAATGGGGAAGAGGCAGACGAATCCACAGTTTTGCAGAATGCGAACAATAAAAAAAAGTGAGGAACTCATTTTTTTTTTTTTTTCTGTTATCATTTACATGGAAACAGGACATTGCCTTAAAGTTGAGTACTACGAACAGCAACAATGTGACCTCCATCTCGGCACCCGACGACTCCTGACCTCCCAAAAAGTATCAAGTCCGTCTTTGGCCACATCACCGAAAGAGGTCATTGTTTACTACGAAGCAAAAGAAAAATGGAACATAGTATTGCCGCGTGCACAGCTGGCCAACTAGGCAGCGCGCCCTTAACGGTTACCGTGCTTGCCTTCCACGCAGATGGCCGAGGTTCGATGCCTGGCCACGAATACACTTTTTTATTGTTTCTGTAATGTCGTGTTCTGGTAAATTCTAGAATCATAGACATGCTGCACTGCGAAGTTCTACGGAACAAACGCGTGACTAAAAATTGAAAGGAAAAGGATGAGTTTACATTGAGAGGAGAAACACAACGAACACGAATGGGCGCAGACTAACAACTGTTTATTCTTTTCTTTTTTCTCCTTTTCAATGCATGAGTTTCCCAATGCGCGAGTTTGGAAAGGAGCGAACGCTATGTAATAATGATAAATGTCTTCATGAAGATGTGTGGACTTTCGATTTTTGTGGTGTTTTTCCCTTTTCTGATAAACGTTCGGCTTTTGTGGAGTGAGAGGGGACCTTGAAGCTGGTGCTGGTGTCCGCCTCGTTATGCTATGTAGTGTCTCAGCAGTTCAATTTCCTTTTCGTTGTGACGTGCTTCCCTGATGCCATGTGGAAGGCTTCTATGATATCTCGCTTGTTTCTATTTTTCAATCTGTCCATGACTGATGTATTTCCAAATAGCGGTTCGCAGCTGCATCTCGCACAATGCGCTGCTAAGTTGCCAGGTACAACCAACTAGCCCAAACCCAAGTCCAAGCTTTATTAAATTCTAGAACCCTGTTGCTTATTCGAGGTTAGCTGGTTCCACCGCCGAACCTTTTACGCCGATTGTTCCAGAAGCCCATGAGTGTACATAAGGGGCTCCGCGTGGCGAGCCGCAGTCAGTCTCGATCTTGCTGTTTCGCCGACATCGACGCCTGCGATGCTAACCTTCTATTTTGTTCACCTGATTAAACGCTTAGTTTCTAAAATTATTCATTGCCTCATCAGTTGTCATTCGTGACAATATATTTATCCTTTGGATGCAAAGAAAAAACACTATTTACAAAAACGAGAAACGATCTGGCCAGAAACCATGATGTTCAATAAAACGGTGTTTTATTGAACGGCTTCGATGAAATTGGGTTCAAATAAATGGCGTTGAAATAAATATCTTTGATAGAACAGAGCTCGATAAAATATCGAGAGCTACGAAGAAATAATGTTAGATCGGTTTGTAAAGGTGAGCTTTTCTTTGCATGTATCAAAAGTCTGGTGAGCTCTTCTCCGCATCCGCCGGATTTCTGTGAGCTTTTCTCTGCCGGAGAACAGCGCAACACCAAGAAGTTCACGGAAGAAAAGCTCACTGCAAAAATGCTGAGATAAATCCATGCAAGAATTATACGATCAAGCTTTTAAATTTAGTATCTGCGGCTCTACTGCGGGGGCCCTGTGGGGAACGCAAACGGAGATATATATAAATTTGTATATTAGAGACACCAATAGAAATGAAGAGGCAGAAGTCCACAGTTATGCAGGATGTAAAAAATTAACAAAGTGATAGACACATTTTTTCTATGAAGACATTGCCTCAACGTTGAGTTCTATAATGAAGTGACCTCGTCATTGCACCCAACGACCACAGAGAGCCCTGAAATTGTGTCAGGACCCATCCGCACCAGAAATCAAAAGTTACTACAAAAAAAAAAAAAAATATGGAAAAGATTGTTGGTATTATCTATATACCAAAAGAATGCCATTTCCGAAAACAAAAATCGTAGGTGAGTTTCCACCGCATTCATCAAGAGGCCGGTGAGCTTTTCTCCTCGTCAGTCGGTTGTGCGGTAAGATTTTCTTCTATTAGCTTTTTTCCAAGATTCGTGACTTCGGCATCGACCTGCACTTTTTGTTTTATATCGGAACCGCAAAAAAAAATTGCACGGCGCCGGTTTTCAGTCATCATATTCTCCCCAAGCGAGGCATCTGAGGTTCTGTTGCGCACTAGAAGATCAACCGCAACTGGGACCGGACATTTCACCGAACGCCGTTTCATTCAATGTATCAGAAGTTTCTGCCAATAAAATTTAAAAATTTATACTTTCTTTGACATCATTGAATCTTGCAAACTATGAAGTCATTTCTCATTGTCCTCTCGTACGACAGACGCTTAGATGGCACGACGGAGGACACGCCTGGAGTTGTAACCAAGCGGATGGATTTGGGCTTTGCACCACCTCCCCCCTTCTCCAGCCTCAATATTTTTTTTTTTTTTTTTGTTAGCAACTTTTTTTTTTTTTTTTTTTTGCTATTAGGATTTTTTGTTTGAAAATACCGGCCAATTATTGCAATTGAAAGTTTCGGTACGGGACGACCATTTTTTCGATGAAACGGCGTTCGATTAAATGTCCTGAAACCCTACATGTTTCCCCCTTTTTTTCTTCTTTTTTTACTTTGGGGTTATTTTTTTCATTACTGCTTTGCTCGAGGATAACTCAGGCGCAGATTTGGAGCCCCCTCCACCCCCTTTTTTTTTTCTCCCTAAAGGCAAACCGGCAAAACACAAAGGAGGTCCAGACTCCTCGGAATGCAATACAACGACACCTACCCGAGCCACAAGACAGTGAACCCCTCTAATTAACTCGAGAGTAGCGTTATCCGCAAGGACGGAACGAGCGGTTTGGTATAAGATGCAAGAAAACGAGAAGGGAAGGAAAACCGTCCTTCCTCGTCTTCTTCCTCAAGTTCAATTAGCGTTATCCCCAGCGCAAAGAGAGAGCCGGCCCGAAACAAGCCAAAAACCGAAACTCAGCTAATTTTTCCTGAAATTCAGACTATATCTGTCGGTGCATCAATCTCATGTTTTTAAACTGAAATTGGTCATATTATGCAAGAAAAAACACTGCAGAGGTGACCACAGTACATGGCTCATAGCTTTACTGATACTCAAACATTTCACTTCATCTCAGTTTTGCTTGACATAGAACTGGCTCACTTCGAAAAAAAAAAAGTTTTTACGTATAATTTTGTCAAAAAGACAATCACATGAGCCAAAAAGCGCCCGGCGCCCCTTGACGCGGTTACTTGGTGCTACAGCGTTTACTTATTTGAGTGATTTGCGGGGGCGGTGTCTCGTTTGGGCAAACAAAACAAAACAACAAATGCGGTGCTCGGTAAAAGATGCTGGGGCCTTAGTGGCAATTCAGTTTTGTGAAGTAATTAATCAGAACATGTGATTATAAAAGTTAGTCAAAATCTTTTTTTTTTTCTTTAAAACATAGCTTTCTTACAATAGAACTAGGCTCTAATCAGTAAGCATATAAGACGCAACACTATGTAAACCTGTGGTAATTGATTTTTTGGCATTTCGGAAGTACAACATATAGTTCTGCTTCCGTGCAATTTAGAAATTGCACACCTATTTAGAAATCAGGGTGACCGTTGAAATAAAACGACATCTGGTGCTCTGGAAAAAAAAGGAATGCTGGGACTCTAAAGGCTGTTGATTGCGTCACGAAATAATTAATTTTGTTTCTTTTTTTCTCACGAGATCAGATACTTTTTAGAGTGACTAGCTTTATTTTTCTAAGCACTGCTTTGCTGGAATGAAAAGCAGGCTCTGAAAGGCCGCTATCTAGGACGCAACGCCATTCCGATTTGTGGCAGATCATTTCGCAACATTTTAGTTTATGACACAACAGCAAGAAAGAAATGTATGGCATATTTTGCTTTTGTACTGACGATATCAACAATCTACATGCAATTTGAAAATCATATTGTGCGAAAAATCTCGGTGCGAAAAATCTCGGAACATGAAATACCCGAAAAACGGAGGAAGATATTTTTCCGAAGTAAAACCGGGCAGCGAAATGAGGCGTTCTCTAACCGCGTTTTTGTTCTTCCTAATCCAGTAAGAATGGGACAAAGAGCTTCCTTCGCGATGGGCTTGGAGGCCCACAACCCTCACTGCTATCCTCTTTTTGAACTACTACAGAATTTTTAAAAAAAGCCATTCTCGCAGCTTGCAGGGCGGGGTGACGGGATGGGTGGGTTAAGTGGGGGGCTTTCAGGGTCAAGCCGTCCGCTGATAACCAGAACAAAAAGACAAGTTTTTTCTCTATTTTTGTTTGGAAATAGCACTATATCGTGTAGGCAGGTGAGTGGAAAGGCGTCCTCTCCAGTGCCATCTGGATTCCGGAAAAGTTCCAATCGGAGATGAAATTCTACTGCTATATCTTCTTAATAATAAATAGTGCGGCTGAAGCCTAGTTCACCCATTTGTGTTGGCTGCGTCCACAGCAACCAAACCAGCAGCAACTACCAGGACACCAGGACGACCGAGACTCATGATTGTTTCAGAAGGACACTTCTTGCATTGATTGCCCTATTGTGTGGCAAACACTTGTCCTTGTGACTTTGTCGTTGCTGTTGTTTTGGTAAAAGATAAACTGAAGCAGTTCTGTATTTGACGAAAGACATTTAAAAAACATTGACACTCCTCGGAAAAATTTTTTTTAATTTTTTTCTAGGCAATTTAACATGGTGTGAGAAGACTACCCAATCAATTTTTTTGCTGCAGCGTCACTTATATATTTTATAAAGGAAAAAAACGTACTGCTCGAAACCGGAATCAAAACTGGACTGGGGAGGAAGAAGAAACAGAGGAGGAGAGAGTTGGCAAAAATTACATAATTGTGCACTCAACATATTTGCAGCTTTTTAGAAGACACAAAAAATGGATGTCACATTTATTTTTATATTTTTAATATTCAGTGTGCGCCTTCGAGGACCTACAGCTTTTTTTATTATGTGTACTTGGTGGTTGTGCCTAAACCATAGAAAATGGCCCGTGACCATGAAGAAAAGATTGAGCACGACTCAAACCAGCCAGTTCTCGATCAGCAGTCTTCGGACAGCAAGAAAACGAATTTTGAGCCGCAAATTCTGTTCTGGGTAGTTGGGCTCTTATATATCATGTACAAATAAAGACCTTCGAGAGCAAAATGCCCTGTCAGTGTCCCTTTAAATTGCCTTCACTTGGCCTTCGGGATAACGAATATCAAAATTCTATCTCAAATTGGTGCGCCAAGTAGCCACAACAGCACTTTCAAAATACTGCTGAAGCCCCAGCATGTTCAGAGCAAGGAAACAATTGTGACATATTATACAGGGATTTCAACATTTCCCACACATTTTGCAAGCTGACTTAAACAGTCAGAAAAGCTGAACGCATGCCTTCACAAGCAGCATGCGCAAGGCAATTGAAACCTCTGGGTACGACGTCACACCCAGCAGTTGGTTTTTTTTGTTTTTCTTGCATCTATTGATGTGTTTGGGTCAAATGCTTGTGATATTCAAATTCACAGAACAAACATACGTTAGAATTCACCTCTAATTTCTTTCCAGAACCTCTTCAGCTTCCCTTTAATGTCACTGGATCCTGAAAAGCTAGCACCATTGCCTTCCCTGCCTGCTAGCTGTATACAAAGCAGATACTAGCATACAGACAACCAAATCCTAGCAAGGCGATTTGCTGAATGGCATCTGTTGCCGGGGAAATCTCCATTTTGATTCTTTCAAATCTTCGAAGCTTCAAAAGGGTCATCCATCTCACTGAAAGCGTTCCTTGCATAAATACGCGTCTTTGGCACTATATACGAAACAAACTTACCTCCAGAAAATTATTTTTTAATTCTATCGGGCACCTACACCGCATGTTGTGGCAGTGCAAAGATATGCACTCGTCTCGCCGACGTGTGGCCAACCGATGTCTTCATAAAGTAACCCGTCACCCCGAATTGGGATCGGTTCACCATGAGGTCGAGAAAAAGCTGCTTGTTCCGTGGACCAAAATGGTGACCACACGACCTGGTGCTACTTACCCAAGATCCAGTGACTTTAGCTTCGGTCTACGTAACTGACACCGCCGTCCGCACATAAATTGAGATTGGCTCGAGCAAATCAGACGACGTCACATACCACGATTCCGACGAGGACGTGGTTTGGTGTGGTGCATTCAGACTCGCCGACCGACACCAGGTAGGCACCCGTGGACTGGCACTGTCCACTCAACTGCAGATCTGTCGAAAAATGTGTGACGGACATGACATGCAACTCGGTTGTGCTTGGGGTTCTCTGTTTTCGGATTACGTGATCGACGAAAATTCAGAGAGTAAGGTTTATGGTTTTTGCTGTTCGTACTGAAATGCGGAGAAGAGTCGTACTCTTTCCCGTCCAATTTTATGATTCGGGAGTCTCCAGCTTTCCAGGTTTCGTGTGCTCTGAGAAAACGAGACACTGTAGATTACAGCACGCCGGGATGATCGACACATGCAAAAACTACTTTTTTGCGCATAATTTCAACAGCAAGCATCTCATTAAGAACAGGCAGCTTTTGTGAAATATTATGACAGCTTGTTTTTATGACTACAACAGAAACAACTTTGAAAATGCTCACTGATAAAACCTGTTTGGGATGCAAACCTGGAGTAAAATCTAGTTCTACCCAAACACAAAAGCTTTTTCCACACATCGCATGTCTCCATCAAGCACCTACTACAGTGATGTGATTGGCTATGAGTCGTCTTGCAGCACCTTTTGGAGCAGCCACAAGCTCATCTCATTATGAAGCGAAAAAAAAGTACTTTTAAAGCACACACACACACACACGCACACAATATTATATTATGTTAATATTCATGTGTTGGCCTATCCAACTAGGAAACATGCCTACTTTACCTTCACACTTCTGTGGAAACTTTCGTTCGCACTAATTGTACGGCAGGACTGATTGCTTTTGCCTCGAACACAGCACTCACTGTTTAGTTGCACATAGAAGCACTAGGCATGGCAACAAGATGCTAATCGATGAAGGACAGTATGGACTGCTGTGACTGGTTATTTTATGTGTGAAATAAAATGTAAACCAAATAGCATATTCCACTGAAATAATGCTAGAATAATCTTGAGCACACAAATTGGTGTTTCATTGAAGTTCAAAAAGTTGTAATAAAACTGAAAATCTTAACTCAGTTTTAAAAAAAAGAACTCTTGTCAATGAATTATGAACATCAATGACATTTTGTATGTAAAATTTCAAGATAACAAAGATTGACAAGTGAACGATAAGTATGCCTTATGAAAACAATCTAGTCAAACTAGTTAATTCCCAAGCTTCCTCCACTGCGTCAGTTAATTTATCTTTAATTTATTCTATTGACTGTACCTCGAACAAATAACACTCAGAATATTATATTATGTTACTTTTCATGTCTTTGCCTATCCAACTAGGAAACATGCCTACTGTTGTGGTATTCCAAAGGTGACAACTAAACGAGAGCATTGAAATAAAAATAAACCTAAACAGCAGTTCACACAAATTTTCTTGCGAGTACCTTCGCTTAATCTCGCATTTGAAAAAAATATCGCCAGAATATTGCAGTCTACCATAAATATTAGCTGCAGTTTTATTCAGAAATTTTTACTGCAACTAAGATCTGTTACATTAACACTCACCAAGTTTCGCTTTTTTTAATATACCCGACACCCGCGTGTTTAAAGTCCTGCTCAGGGGGAGTGCTTCCCTTTAAGCATGCGGGTGTGCTGCGGAGAAGCAGGATAAGCAAAATTGCAAAGCTTATTTCGTGGTTGTTGCTTTATTGCAATACACAAGGGCATGGTGAGAAGTGCACTCAACAAAGCTACACTAGAGTCTCATTAATTCAAACTCCAGGAAGCCACAAATATTGCTTCAAATATCAAACGTTTGATTTATCAAAAATGCATCTAAATATGATGCAAGAAAAAGTTATGCTTTTCTATGTGGATGGCTACACGTACAAAGCAGACATTTGATTACTCCCTCTACACAGACCTACTAATCATAATGTATAACTTCATTCACCCCTCAGAAATGTTGTCTATCGTGGGCTGTTTAGGAGCACATGACACTTCAAAACATAATTAGGTTTGTTCATCCAGCAAAAAAGGTTGTCTATTGTGGACTATTACCCACGTTGAGCGCGCTTCTTACCCAGCACCGGTGCACTGCAGAGCAGCGACACCCGCGGAAACGAGCTTTGTGGTTATTGCTTCTCCACAGCACCAGTGCTCAGAAAGAAGCGTGCCTAACGGGGCCATGAGAACAAAAGTATACTTGAAATGTAAAAGTGTGGAAAAAAGACAAGGACTTTAAATACACTGAAAACAAAGCGGGACTACCGAAATTTTAAAATTTGTTTTAATTAACCCCTTAAAGGGCAACTCTGCTCAATTCCGAAGATTTCGGGATAATGATTGATTTCGAATTAAAAAGTCCTAGTAAAACACACTACATCGTTTGCTTCGCGAAAAATGGGATATATATTTTTAAATCTGATTTTAAACCCGAGCGGAAATCGAAACCGAAACTTCGGCTCCGCCAGGCAACATTGGTTTCGGGTCGCCAAGTACATGGCCATCACGTGGTACGAGATGTGTCACGTGATCCTCGGCCCCACGACGGGCGGGATTGGGGCGGGCGTGTGGCAGGCGCGAGTGTCTTCTGCATTGCACTCTTCGCCACGTTTTGGTGTCTACGGCGTTCGACGACGTCTGCACAACTGCGGCATAAGTGTGCGCGCACGTGGTGTCCGTAGTGTGGACGAAACTCCGAGAGACAATAATCACAATCGGTGAGACGACGACAGCGGTTGTGACGCGGAAGACGGCGGTAACGGCGGGACCACGGCGGGCGGCCGGACGGCTCCCAAGAAACGCGTTGCGCAGGCGCGTTACGCCAATCACGTGGACACTGCTGAGCGCCGAGAGGCAACGTTGCTGACGTCATGCGCTACGCTCGCCCGGAGAAGTGAAAACAAGCAAAAGGGGGCCATGTAGATGGCGTTTAGCTTAATGTTGGCTCCGCCCGTGCCGTAGCCTTGACTGCGCAGTTGATTGCGCCTGAATTCGCCCGCTCAAGTCAGCCGATTTCGGCAACTTGGCGAGTTGCAAAGTTTGCAGGACCGTTTAAGAAACATTTAGACAGAACTGCGTCGTAAGATTTCATGTGTGGTCTTCCTAGGCGATACTGAAGAGGACTGCATTGTTTTTTCAAAACCAAAAATGAAGCGGAGTTGCCCTTTAAGTGGCCCTTTTTTTTTAAAAAGTAACCTAAAAGTGCCATTTTTTTTTTAATTTAGAAGTTTTATTCTTCTAGTAATACAGATAAAATTTCAAAAGTTTATTACCCAAAAATTAGCCGCGGCAGAAAAAAAAATGTGCCAACTAAAACGAGTGCTGCCATCTATAATCAGCGCCACAAACTACTCTGACGAGCCTAGCTCGTCCATGAAAGTGAGGGCTACAAAAAAAAAAAAACACTGAATGAGCTGAGCTCATCCACGGCATTTTTAGCCAAAAAGCGGCCGACGAGCTCAGCTCGTCCAAGGCACTTAATTAAAGGAGCTGTGCAACAATTTCAGGGCTTTGCTTAAATTATTGTGGAAGTTGATGCCCGACACTTCTGAAGTGAAGTACAAAAAACATATTTTGCCTGGATACCCTAGTTTTTATTTTAAAAAATGAAAAAGATCCAGGTTTTTGTCGCCTCTCAACCCGTACGTCGTCTTCCGAGTCATGTGCGCAGTGACGTTGATGGGGTAGGCGCGGTGTTCCGGAAAAGTTCTCTCTTTAGAACCATCAGTGAGCGGCGAGAACTCATCCGCTCGCGACCGCATGACCACGTGCTGGCGGGCGCCGCCGGTGAAAGGAGGAAAGTCTCATCCGGGTCCGGCACCCGTCCGACCCTGTCCCCCACCCCCTCCGGCTTCTGGCAGCTGTTCGCGGTAGCAGAGAGCTGACGGTTTTGTGGACCTAGGATAGATGGCGCCACTAAAACTCCATATAATAAAAGTTTTGTAGATGATACCAGGTTTTTGACGCATTTATATATATGTTGGAACGACAAGATTTATAGAAAAGTTACCTTTTATCGAGCAGGTATTCGCACAACTTGGTATGTTTCTACAAGATTCCCCATCGACGTCACGCCAAGCGTTTCTCATGGCCGCCGCTCGCGGCTGCAGGTCGGGGAATATTCTAAGTTTTGCCTCGCTATTACGCGGCGGAATCGCAACATTTCGATGAAAGGAGGTGTGTTTTCTGTCATTTGTGACAAGGTGAACAATATCAAAAGCAGAAGAGGCCAATTCTTTCAACGTTAAAATCGTTGCACAGCTCCTTTAAAGGGTTAACCAGAAGTATAAAATATCCGAGTTTGAATTATCGCGAGCCTACTGTAACTTACCTGCCAGAGCAGATTATACACAGACCCTCTTTTGTGCACGCCAGACATCGCTTTTATCGCCCTAAAACATGGCTCCTCAAACTGGATTTCTACTAACTGAAGGGTTCCCTAGAGCACCCTTATGTGACCTCCAAGCTCCCCAATTTCCTCAACCACCCCTGCCTCAAAGATAGGTATTTTTGCAGTTTCAACGGCCTTTTATCAGACGTGAGCCATCCATTGATGCCTAACTATGTATCATCTGCTCCCCAGTTTGTACACTATTGTTTGCAACGTCTGTAAGCTTCTGCACTACCTTACTAGATTGATGCTGAGACTGAAAGGGATTCCTCGGTTGCCATCCATGGCGAATGGGGCTCCCCCCGAGATTGAAAAGTTTGAGAAACCATGCCCTAGAAGATTAGCCCGTAACTCAAATTTTGTACAAAAACATCTTTTCCTAAGCACTGCGTCTGACTAGCGAGTCAGATTGTAACCAGGCGTCTCCCTCTACACGCCGACTGGCTAACATGGACTGTAGTCTTCATCGTTTGCCAAGTTACAGTGGAACAAAGTATAGCAGAAACATAATCGACAGTTCTATCGTCGACGTTGTCAATGATACTGAAGCAGAAGTCGAAGCTTAAAGGAAGCTTAAGCTGCAATCTAATCCCAACAGGAAACGACTCTGATCAGGATATTTCAAGCCAGTAAACAATGCTGTTATGGTATAGCTCCCACAGAAAGAAGCTGTGCCAGAGGAAGTGCAAAGAAAAAAATTGACTCTCTGGACAGCTTTGTTACTTCACGCACTTTAAAAGCGCCGGTGTAAGTGAAAATTACAAATTTTTTTCCAAAGTGAGAAAGGCAGCAACGTAACTGTTATGCACTGTGTATATGTCGATGTAAATGACTCCATAAATTCCATTTCACAATTTTGACTCGATGTATGCTGTGCCCTATGCTGTTCCATATTCTAGCGAGTATATTCAGTTTAGTGAATTTTCAGTTAAAGTAAACTAGTTCTTGGGTCCCTTGAAGTTCGCTCAAGTGAAAGTTTACTGTATATGATAACGAATATATGCTCCATCCGTGACATTACATCTCGTTTCAAAATTATCCTGCGAGCAAAAAAAAAAGGATTCTCAATTAAAACGTAAGCACTGTGCGCAAAAATACAAGACACAAACTGGAAGAAATGAAGATGCAGAACAGTCTCGAGAGAGACGCTCGGTCCCATACCTTCTCCAACGAGCGTTGATTTGGTGAAGAGAGCAGAGAGCTCCCTTGAGAACACCGTCGACTTCGATGCACCGACCGACTTGAGCGCAGCAGACTCTGTCTGCCGCACAATGCCCACCTGGTCACGAAGAACACCAAAGAGTGAAGGCAACTCAGGCCTGCGAAGCACCAGAACGAAGCTCACAAACACCAAAACAATTCGCTCTCAAACCGAGGAGTGGACCACTCCTCGGTAAAGGCCGGTTATCACTTAGGCACAGCGCTGAAATAAAACTAAGTAAGCACTAAGCCAATGTCAGTGTCAGCACTGACTCAGCGCTGAGTATAGAGGAAAGTTGGTGCTATGTATTTAAGCACTGGTGAGTTAACAGTGTAGTGTATGTGTGAACAGGCCGTAAGACTACGGTGAGTTGATTTCATTGAACTATGCTTCTCGTACATGTGTAGCCCCAGTGTGCACTGCCTGACACACTGTACGATGGAAGCCTACCTCCAAAGGCACGCTGGGAGTATGCTGCCCTAAAATGCGCCTAGACTTCCGGCATTAGTGTAGACCGACGTAAGTGAATTAAACAAACATACTAGTTGTAGTCTATCACAAGTGAAAGGCTGGGAGTAAAAAAAAACATTCTTTAAAATAACAACAACAAAAAAACAGAAAGATATTAACGCAGGGCAACTCCTGAGAACCTAACTCTTGCTTTGGAGCCAGTTAGATCGCGGCCTTAGCTTATAAGAATGCTGAAGAATGAACCCCAATTCAAGAAGCATAAATGTAGGCAATGCCCTGTGTTTCTTAAGCTGTCAATCAAAATTATTCCATAAAAGTGAGGGCAAATTTAAAAAGCGAAGCTCAACTGAAAAAGCAAATTGACTTGGTTTAGTTTAACTTTTGACACCAACGTGTGTTGCTCTCAGAGCAGGTTAACGCAAACGGACCCTCGTGCAGAAATTTCCTTTGTCAGAGAAACGCCCATTCTGCTCCATTAGCAGGTTAACGCAAATGGGCCCTCATGCAGAAATTTTTTTTGTGAGAACCACGTCCATTCTGCTCCCAGTCCTACAATTCTGTCTTCAAATTCCCTGGCTGCTTAAACAGAATGTATAATGACTAATGTGAAGCAGTAGAACTGACCAAAGTAGTCACTGGCAATGGACGCTTGAACGGTGAACCATTAGGAGCCTGAAGAACTTTGAACACAGAAATGTAATAATGCATTGAAATGGTTCATAGGGGTCTCGGCACGACAAAGAACCAAATGCACATTTCCCACACGCATATGCATCATATTTTCCGGTGTTTAAGTTGGTTTTCTTTTTCAAAACTTTTTGTCGGCTCCTTTTACACAACAATGCACGGCTTATGTGCATTTGTTTCTACGAGTATAGACCTTAACTGCAGAAATTAGCCACGGAGGTTATATTTCTCACTCGATTTGTCGATGAAAATATTGAAACCTGCTTTCATTGCACATATATTGCAAGTGTAACAGACGTATGCATGTCAACCGTACATATATGTAAGTGTGGCTTGTACACCAACTTCATCCTGAAAGCAGCTGTTTCTAGGAGGGTGCAACTTACAAACGGGAGTGACTTGTAGACTGGAAAATATGGTAAAAGGAAAACATGCTAAACTAGATGCTTACCTTGGCAGGTTTTATTGACTCCAGCTAGTGCTTCGTAGCAGTTCATGCTGTCCCCTGACAAACTCAACTGCAATTCCTTGCAAATTCAAAGCTTTCCGGTGTGCTGTGCAGTGCTCGTGTTCACTGCTACAGTTGTCAAGAATCGAATCGAATCGTTCACTGCATCTCCCAAATTGTCCAAACTAAGAACAGGACACCTTTCAGTGTTTTCCTTTGGGGACACAAAGAGGGGGCATGCTACCGCTTGAGGGTAAATTACCTCACCAGACTCTATGATGTGTTGATTGTTCAACTAGTTGGTGCCGACATATAGAATGCATGGTAGCGCTCAAAAACAAGAACAAATGAAGGAGAACTGCACACTATTGTGCACTAACTTTTAACTGTTTAATTATGGGAAAAGAAGAAACTACCGTAATATCTAGGGAAACAGCCCACCTGAAATCGAGAGTAAATCGAGTGAAAACAAGGAGTGGGCTAACTTTCAGTGTACAATCAAGAAACGTTGAAAGAAATGCTATTTTTAGATCAAGTGACCTGTCAAGCATGTTACCTTGGACGAGGAGCAATGAAGCAGGGATCATTGCCCTTTCCAGTCAGCAATGTTTGCTTATCTTCCACCACAGGTAACTATAACCCAATTTCCGCTGGTGTCACCATTGGCACGGACACTCCACTGAGTACAAAGCGACTATCCCTCGGTGTTCTTAAAAAAAAAACTGAAAACCACGCCAAAATTAGGGGTGGGTTACTTTTTGCGGGTGAGGCATCTCTCGAGATGTTACAGTATATATACACTGTGCCATTGCACCATTCTCAACCAATCCGACGCCTCACCACCATTTGCAAGATTGCCATTTGCTTACCTGCAAGTTCAAGAAGGGCTACACTGACATATGCTGTAGCAAATCTTTTGATTACATCAGCTTCAATACTCTTGCTTACGACCTTATCACTTTCTTGCAAGCAGTGACAAGGCATCGGATTGGCCGAGAGTGCTGCAAGGGCACAGTAAACACAGTTTTGTCGTTTCCCGCGATTAAACGAATGAAAATAAGTGCACAGTGCTGTCCAGTTCTCCTTTTGTCCTTGTCTTCGCAAGCTTCGCAATTATGATATGCGTCAACATAATGATTAAGGATCTTTCGAGGCATAATCCCGTTTTGAGAATGCACACCTTGTGGCCGAGAGAGACGAGGCGCTCGAGGTGGACTCCGACGCGGTGGGCGGGTACGCTGGCTGTCGGAAAGTGGTGACTCTGAGTGCACATGATGTGAAGCTCCCTCGATGCCAACTGCAACACAAGGTGCAACAAACTGTCACAATGTGTCGCAAAGGAGGTGACCGCTCTCAGTTTCATTATGACGACAATGCACGCGTTGCG
The DNA here is from genome assembly GCF_016920785.2 of Ixodes scapularis. Taxonomy (NCBI): domain Eukaryota; kingdom Metazoa; phylum Arthropoda; class Arachnida; order Ixodida; family Ixodidae; genus Ixodes; species Ixodes scapularis. Next base: position 27,021,929 of record NW_024609836.1, read on the forward strand.
AAACCCAGGGGTCCTGGGATCGATCCCCACCCCTGCCCGTTTCGATCTGAACCATAATCGTACCGGCATGTGCTCGTGTAATCACTGCAGTGTGACGCATGTTAAGGACCTCGGGTTAGCAGTCGCACCACACTGGCTGGATTGTTCATCTGCAGCAGAGACATAAAACAGCCCTTGAGGTAAACTAACTCCCTGTTGTCTAACACCCTCGACACAAATGACTCCGCAATACTCACTCAATGCCACAAGTGGAAGAGTGTTCAGTGCCATGTCGGCCACGGAAGACACCTTTAAAGAGTACTCTGTGCTTCCCTCACTATCTTTTTTATGGTTGTGTGCAATCAAAAATGAAACTTTGTATATTTCAGAAGTAAAAGGTCGTAAGAGACACTGCTGGGTTTCTAGGAACCCAGTTTAGGAATGAAAGGTCTAGATCATCTAGCCACCCGGTCCATCACAGCATCTGGCCACAAAGTAGTTTTTGTAAAGCTTCTATATTTAATTTTAATTCTGCAGTGGTTTAAAAAATCCTTTGGCTCAAGAAATTCTTACTTAAATATATAGGCTCACACTTTTACATGTCACATAAGACTGACTTTTTTCTGATGATAATGCAATGAATGCAAAGGTGCAAGCGAGCTGAACAAGAATAAAGATAATCCCTGGAGAAGGGGAACAAGGGGGACAAAGGACAAGCACAAATCTCCAAACACAGCTAGGCGACTGGTGCATATTTTGTGTCAGATGTCCATACAAGGATGGGATACAATATCCTACTTCTATTTTGCTTCTTTACTAGACTACTCCTAGTGAGCTGTGTCCTACAACACAGGTCTCAAGAAAGGGAATTACATGCATTGAGCAAATCTGTTTATTGTGAACTACACTGCTCTACTCATTGTTTCAGGGACCCCTTCTGAATTAGTGGAAGTGATAAGGGTTCCTATCCACTATCCACCAAGGGAAGGTGGGCAGTATAGTATGATTATAATGACAAAAAATAAATGAAAAAAACTGCATGCATGCAAACGAACTTCGAAGTTCTGAAACAAAGAATAATCAACCCTACTTGCTCAGAGCATATGGTTTGGTACATTTATCTTTGTGAAACAGATAACATCAATACAAATCAAGTTTTATAGCTAGGTTTGACTGATGGTCAAGGGCTTTGGGGACCCTAAGAATGTTTTTAGGGACCCCCAACGAATCCATGGACCTTAAGAAAATTCAAATACCCCAGGACCCGGCATAACGCCACGCTCGGCGACGCCGGAAGAAGAACTCAATCCCGACTGCCTCGCACTCTGACGGAGCTCTCATCGTCTGCTCGACACTCAATCAGCTTGGTCGGCCATGCTGGGCTAAGGTTAGCTACGCCTGCTCCGTGGCTGCGGTCTGCTTCGTCTGACCGCTGTCATGGCTGGCTTTCAATACAATGAAAGCATCCAAAGAAGTTTTGATGGGCACGCGCATTTGCAGCACAACAGAAGGCAACGAATGCGTGCTGGAAACAGAACTTTTATGGCACTCTTGACCCGGTGCCATTTCCAGCGTTCACCCACACAGCACCCGACATGCTCGCTTTCCAAAGCCGCACTATGGTTACTCGCTCTAGACGACGCCCACGGCACTGGGTCTAGAGCGTCCACCATGCGCCGATATCCTACTGGCCAGTCAAGTGTTGGACTCTGAATATTCCCACTTCCATACCGATTCAGTGGATGCTGCCATTTAAATATGGGGCAAACAACCTCATTGTCACGGCAATGGCAACGCGGTTGTTTGCCCCATATACATGGTGGCGCCAATTAACCGAGTTTGTCTATTGGCCGTGAGACAGAAGGGACATTTTGTGGGCACGACTACGGTACTTCCGTTACACTTTGCTCCATATATCGAGAATACGGGCGCCACCTCCTGCCCATTATAACCTCCTCAGCGGACCCCCATTTGAAAACTGCTGGCATAGACTGACAACACGTAGGCCAATTGGTTTCCAAGACCTACAAATGCGTCACTCTGATTATTCTGGCAAGGGATGTTGAACAAAAAAAAAAAACGGCGACTCACTTCGGCGTCTTCCCCGAAGAAACGAAACCTGTAGCCACATTCCACCATGAGGACAGTGTCTGGATGGCGCGCCTTGATCGCGATCACTTGGCTCTCAAGTGGCGTGTAGCTGGAAACATATGAGCGGCATCAATTAAAACTAGGGGTGTGCGAATACCGAATAGTAGTTTTCGAATCGAATACCGAATCGAATCAAGAAAAAAAAGCCGAATATCGAATCGAATATCGAATAATGATTTTATTTGTAGTAATTCTTCAAAGTGTGCTGCGAATGAGATTATTATATGTGTAGAGTATGCACCTGTTGCAGAATATGCATCTTGTGCAGAACAAAAGCTAAAATGTAAAAAAATTCTGGTGAAAAAAAAGTAATAAAAGCAGTAGCTGTTGGATGTTGGGCACTAAAGATCCAATTTTATGGCACAAATATAATCTATCTTCCCTAAACGTCACAAAAAAAAAAAACCGAAGCCACGCATGCCTTTTTTAAGCCCAACCTAACACCGCGACTTTTTGTTTTATAAATGTTTGCATATCTCAGAAAAAGGGCATTTTGCAATATTTGGTTTTCATTTTAAGGAAGAAAAAGGGCACCCGGGATGTTATTTCACGTAAATAAACAGATAGGTGTTAAATCTTAGTAAACAGGCTTAAACAATATAATCTGAAGTAAGAAAAAAAAAAGCGTGGTTAGGTGGCGCAAGACACCGTCCAACTGCCGCTATGCATCCATTTTTCCGTCTATCTATTCTGTTTTAGAGAGCCTAGATTTAAAAGAGGGAGCAAGCAAAACTGAAACCACGGAGACGGCTCCAGTGCAGATAGGTCGTAAGTGCGCATGTGTTGTGTTGTCGCGAGGAAAAAGGCGAGCAAACAGAAGGGCAACGACGCCTAGTCTCCCTGCCCTGCCTGCCTGCCCGATCCCGATCGACGCTTTCGTTTTTTCGTCACCTTCTCGCAGTTCGTAATTCAAACGCGGCTATCGAACGGTTGGAAACCCTCTCAAATCTAGGCACACTATTTTCCCGTTCCGTTTCGTTCCGAATCAGAATTTGTGGCTCGAGGTTCCAAAAGAACGACGACGATAACTCGGCTGGTTTTATCGGCGTGTTTATCTTTCTGTGATCGTGCAGTCGCCGATTTCTGTGAGTGCGGCAAGTGTGTTTTACATCGGTGCTTCAATTTGAAACGAGGGGCTTTACTCGTGAAAAGAATTAGGCATGGCGCGGGATTTCGGCCTCCCAACAATTCCTCTCTGGAAGCGGCGCAAACGGGATGTTTCGGTTGTGATTCAAGGGTAGGTTGTATCACGATCGTGAGTAAATCTGCGTACTATAAAGTTCATGGCGTTCGTTACTTTTCTTTTTACTAACCTGTGCGTTAGATTTTTGTGAAATGGTAGGACCAAGAGCTGTTTTTCGCATGGTTTGTCTAACAACACGGCGCTTACATCGGGGGGAAAAACGGCTTTTTTTTGTGTCAGCTCCGCGGCGACCGCGCGTCTTTGGCCGAATATATCGAATATTCGAGTGACCGAAGAATTCGATTCGCGGATCGAATTATTCGGGAACTTTCTATTCGATTCGAATTCGAGTATTCGCACACCCCTAATTAAAACACTAAGCAGCCTGACCGCCCGGCGATTAAAGTAGCCGCAGGAGAGGTTGTGAGATCATGCAACCGGCTCCGTGGGAACAAGGAACTAAATGTGACTAGAGTTCCAGGCAAATGGCTGCCATAAGTCCGTCCTCGCTTCGCTCAATCAAGTCCGATGTTGCGTACAGAAAGAGGGCAAATAGGCTCGAAATAAAATTGAAATGAATCGCATCCATGTACTTGAGGAACGAGGTGTAAAGTCATTTCAGGGAAAGATTGTGTTAAGCGAGAATGAAAAGAAAACGACAGGCCTAGTCTGCTGCGCAGAATCGGGAAGAGAAAACGACAGGTTCCAGCCTAGTCTGCTGCGCAGAATCGGAAAGAGAAAACGACAGGTTCCAGCCTAGTCTGCTGAGCAGAATCGGGAAGAGAAAACGACAGGTTCCAGCCTAGTCTGTTGCGCAGAATCGGCTGGAACACCGCTTGTAATTTTGGGATGTCAGGAGCACACCTGCAAGCGTATGATGCGGTTTTTTTAATCCACATTAATCCAGAGTCTGTTGATGTACGCTACTTGTTTTGATCCCCACCTTGAAATGTTTGGTGGGTAGTGGTGCAATCGAATTGGGATTGAACTGAGTAGCAGGTGGGCAACAACGGCACCCACAGTCTCGACGCGATGCGGTATTCCATGAATAACTGCAAAGTAACCGTAAAGGCTGGTTCACACACCTGTGTTTGGTTGCAACCAAGTTTGTCGTGCAGATAAGTGATCCCCTTACGATCAGAGACCACGCAGATACTGCATAACAGGTAGCCGTGGAATGCCCGCGATTTCCGTATATTTTCCCATTTCTTTCGCGCATCATTCTTTCATTGTGGCCGTGAAAAACTTCTGACAATGTTATCAAAAACCATTTGCCATAGACAATATATATGTTTGATCTCACAAATGCTATAAGACCTTCACTCTAGTGAAATGCAGTTCCAGGGCCACCTCATAGGTGGTGCCAACGTGCCAGTGTGTTCTCTCGTCGTAAAAAGGCACGAGCTCACTTAGTTGGCGCCAAACGCAGGCGTGTGAACCAGCATTAACCAGACACATTCAGGAAGGGTAACGTGTCGTTAAACTCCATCCGTCAAACACAAATGAAGATAGTTTGAATTTCCCACTCTGAAATCGGGCTAATCTCAGGTCCACGCCACTGCTGGGTCCATGACGAGCCTCAACAAAACAAAAATGTGACAATGCAGCTTGACGGAACCAATATGACACTGGGCAGAAAAGCAGTCAAATCCTCATCTTTAAAGCTTTGGGTGCAGCTTCACTGGAAAACCCAGCCTGGCAAGGAAACTTTCCCTTCTTCTGTCTTCTTGTTCGATGCCCGTACCACATGCACCCAACATTTCGTAAATTATAAGGGCGTAATGCTGGATTTTCTGTGCCACCCACCAGGGGCCAGCGTGGGACACAGATTGGAGTCCAGCGCTGCGTCAGTATTCAACTGAAACTTGCATTTTCACACAGCAAACACGAGTCCCGCTCGAATGATGAATGTCGAAAGTCTAGCACTGGGGTCTCATTACCTAGGCCGTGCTGATACTGAAGTCTACTGCAAACGTCCCACCCCTAAGCACCAGTATCCCACTGGGATAAAATTATTTTTTCACTCGCTGCGTGGTCATTTCTTTACGATATTCGCAAATATGTTGTGTGTGCAACCCGCGAAAAGGCAACGAGAGCAAAACAACAAATACATTGCACCTTTTCACTTTAACGCAAACTCTTTTAGGAGTTAGAGATGGAGGCAGCTGAACGTTTGAAGATGACCTTGCATGCAACCTTGCAGTGCCAATGCACTGCAAGGTTACACAACATCAACATTGTAGAAAAAAAACACAGACAAGCTTACGAGCAAACTACTAGACGCACAGGCCACTGAAGGAAAGGCCAATGACTGTGTTATTGCCCCGTCCGTGGTGCTTCACAAGAAAGAACTGTTTTTACAAGGGACCATCGTTTCAGAGATATGAAGACGTTCTATGTTTTAGACATTTAAACTGCTTTGTCTTTATGACTAGCAGCATGTTCGAAATTAGTAAATGACATATTTTCCAATGTATAACTCAAGTTTTTTTTTTCTTTTTTAAAGCGCAGCTTTCGGGCACTTCTTTTCGGCTTGAGCAGCGACAGCGTCGGTGTCGCCGTCGGCATAACCGCGCATTGCATTATGGGAAGTTTCCCATAATGATGTCACACGTGACGTCACGTGTGACGCCACAAGGGTTGCCCTCGTGAGGGTTACGAGGGTTACCCTCACAAGGGTTACCCTCAAGAGGGTCACGAGGGTTACCCTCACGAGAGTCACAAAGGTTACCCTCATGAGGGTTACCTTCAAGAGGTACACGAGGGTTACCCTCACGAAAGGTAACGGGAGTTACCCTCATGAGTGTCGCAAGGGTTACCCTCACGAGTATCACAAGGGTTACCCTCAAGAGGGTCAAAAGGGTTACCCTCACGAAGGTTACCCTCGTGACGTCACATGTGACGTCACGTGTGACATCATTATAGGAAGCATGTGACGTATGACGTCACATGTGATGTTGCGTGACGTCAGAAGTATCTAACATTGTCAATATCCCCGCTAAATTTAGCGGGGAAATATTTCCGCTAAATTTGGCAGAAAACAATTCCCGCTAAATTTATACTACTGACGTGTGACGTCGCAAGGGTAAAATTTTCCCGCTAAATTTACCGTACCGACGTGTGACATCACGAGAATAAAATTTTACCGCTAAATTCAGCAGAAAATTTTCCCCGCTAAATTCAGCGGGAAGGAGGAGGGGCATACCCTCCCCTCGTACCACCCGCTCCTCCTCTTCAAGAGCTGCGCTCTAATTCGGCATTACAAAAAATTGTAAACGTCTTTAACTTTTTTTAAGTTGCACCGTTATACAATGGTGCGACTTATATGCATTTTCGTTTTCCATATGTATGGACCTTAACTGCACATGTTTGCCACATCGGTTATATTTTACATTTGATTTGTTGGCAGGAGCGTCGTAACTGGATCCTGCTAGTGCATATATCGCAATCATAATACATGTTTGTGGCCTTATTGATGCAGTTTTACCGCACCGAGCACAGAAACATAGAAGTGTGACTTACACAGAGGTGCAATTTATATATCAACTTTTTTTCTGAAAACAGCCATTTATAGGGAGATGCGACTTATAGACCGGGAATTATGGTATCCCACCTGGTCTGTTTCTTGTCGCTGTCGTCGACGGCATCTTCGCCGCAGGGTAGCGGATCTTCGGAAGTTTGTCCAGATGCAGAAAAACGGGCATGGAGCCGGTTCCTGACTTTGTTCAGGTCTCTGGCCGAGAGCCCCTTGTGGCTCGGAGCGGAGGCACAACTCGAAGACGTCGAGGCAGCCTCGTGATCGGCCTTTGTGCACTGTTTTTTTCTAACCTTGCAGCTGGTTCCATCGTCACCTTCAGACCGCTTTGCCGCCGCTCTGCGTCTCATAATGGCTCTGATGTTTGGGGCCATGGCTAGAGAGAAATTGTGTTCAGTAAAACACTGTGCCTTAGGCTCTAACAGGCTACCCCGTTTAAAGGGGTGGTACAATAATTTTTGTACATCACTAGATACTGCACAGAATAAGTCTGAGGGTCATGACCTACGAAACACGCATCTGTTTGTCTCCCCACGCAATGGCAGTCACAGAAAAATACTGAAAATAAACGAGCACCATTCACCCCTCAAGTCGCAAACAGAATGAGCAGCCACGTGATTTGGTGCCGATTGTATGCCGCCAATGTTCACCATACCCACGCATTGAGGCTAGCAAGGAACAGGGCACATGCTGGGTTCCAGACATGTTTTAGTGTTTGGTTATTCCCGTCACTGCAGCGATTTGAACTGAGCCACTACACGAATGCTCGTCAATCCATTGATTGTCACGAGCCCAAGCCAAGTGTTTTTGCAGTACTCAGGTCAAATCTACGAACTGCACCTGAATATTGTCATTATATGGTAATCCCCACAACTAAGAACAGAATATGCAATCCCCATCAATACACCACCACATTTCTCGCAGGAGAGACTGCAAAAACAAACGGTGGCGTTGCGCTCGAGTACATCTCGGTCACTAGTACCCAAGGGGGCAAAGACGGGAGCAGAATGCGGCAAATCCTAGGCGCCGACATTGGCGGTCTGGAGAGAAAGAATGAGAAAGAGAGCAACAGAAGAGCGGAGAAAGAAAGCAGACAAAAGGTTAGGCATGTTTGTTTTGCCGCAACGAGCTGAAGTTACTCGAGTGCTTGTCGACTTGATTCGTTTTTATACAGTGCACGATTCCAGTGTTTTTCTGCAGAGTAAGCTAGAAAAGAACAAGGTACTGACCTTACAGGTGACGTTTTGCTACCTCTTTGTGCATATTAAGGCATCGCCAGCAATGTTGGCCCATCAGGACCACTAACTGGACCGCCTACGTTCACGTCTATGCGTCGCTGTTTCCAAGCTGCCCCAGTGCATAGGGCCTTACCCTCTAGATTATTATATTAACTCTATGCAAATACTAGTAAGCTTGTGCAAAGGGAGAAACGTTCTAACGCAATATTGTTACACGGCCACTTTTGGGGAAGTGAACAGGGCCAAAAGTGATAGAATGAAATGTAAGAAGATATATGTATTATTGCCGATTTTCATCACGTGTTGTACCTACTTTCACAGCTTTGCCTCTAGGCTGCCAGGCGCTGTGAATATCTGATTCGCTCGAAAAGACTGGCGAGCAAACCGGCTATCCCAGCCTTCTGTTCTAGCCGCTAGGTGCCGTCGATTTCACTGGAGCCACCAACACTTGGGACCAACTTTCTGTGGCAGTGAGGTCAAACCCATGTGCTCGGACACTTTGAGCGCAGATTATCACTTGAGCGAATGACGTTTTTGAAAACAGCGGTCATTTGAGCAAACCGACGTTTTAGCAAATAACTGGGGCGCGTGTTAAACCTCCCACCCCCCTGCGTCCACGTCGCCTAGCGGCGAAAGTTTGCGGCGTCTCATTAAAAAATGTTAACCCAATAGGCCCACCAGTAAACGCCGCTTCACGGCGGCTGACCATTCGCTAAAGTGTCTTCTGATGAAAAATCGGCGTTTGCTAAAACGTCGTTCAACCAACTGAGTGCCACCCAATCACAGCTCTGCACGTACACTCTTCACTCCTGAGATGCCACAAAATATCATCCCCGAGTGTGGAGCATCCAGTTATGATGATTATTACAGGAATAAAATAAAACTATGTGGAGCGCAAGTTCGTCTGCTTCTTTCGCAGGGGTTGTAATGACGTCAGAATGCTGAGCACTGATTGGCTTTGATGGAAGGATGGAAACCATGCAATGGAGTTTGCCCTAACAGATTACAGAAGTTGCACATCTGGTGTGCAACTTTCGCAACGATGGCAAGTCCAGTTTGTCATTTGAGCCATTGAAGATGCTATACTTCCACTGGCATAGTGCACAACAACAAAAACATACAACTACCTTGTATTTTTTTTTTTTTTACAGTTTGTGATTAAAACTATATTGCATGTCATCCTAATGCGTAAAACAGCGAAGGCAACAAGTGCGACGTCCTTGCTTTCCGTACATGTGTGGGCACTTGGTAACAATGCTTGGAGACAAAAGGCTGCATTGTTTACCTATTTTATCCATTTGCTGAGTTCTAGCACTCACTTAATCGATACTGTGTTTCGGTGATTGATTTGTTTTGTTGTAGCGCTGTCAAAACTGTGAAAACTGCATTTGTGGCAGTGTCTTCTTTAACGAGAGAACTAAAGCTCTAGCTGCACGCCATAAGGTTCTTCTGGGGGTGGCTGGCAGACGAAATGATGAAGGTGGTGGATACATTTCTGCCTTTAATTTATTCCAGATACCAAAATAGTGCTCCGACTCAACTGCCTTTGTCGCGCTTGATATTGTTATTTGAACTTCCACAGCATTATTTGCAGATTTGCCAGGTTGTTATTTGTTGTTTGACCGGTGCTGACTATTAATTTGTTAAACAATTCTAAGTGCTTTACTTAGTTTAATTAGAGGTGGAGACATTGTGACGTTATAGTAGGCATATTTTAACGAGAAGTGGAGACATTGCGACGTTATAGTAGGCATATTTATCCAAGTGGTGCACAAAATATGTAGTCTAAGTACCGCCACACATCTAAACCACATTCCAGTTAAAAGAAGAAAAAAAAAAAACAGATGTATATATTTTGAAACATTAATAACAAGCTTCTTAAATACACCGCCAACTTCTGGTCTGCGGGCAACAGGTTTCGCACAACCCTTATTTTTCTCGTAACGTTGCATTTAATTTTGTGGTCACGTTGCAATGCACCAACTTGGCAGTCAATAACTATTAATTAGCTCCTACTGCTGTCGAAACAAATCGGCGTTTCCATATTTTAAACCAGCCATATATCACAGTGACTTAAGCCCTCCAAGCCGTAAACAATCCCAAAAAGGTTGGTCATGCAAATATATTATAGTCAGAATAAACTGAATACAGAACAAGTTTAGTGCAAATGTTCACCAACAATGAAATAATGTGAATAAAATAAATATTTTCCTCAAAAGAAACACATTCCCGAGGTGGCGCAAAATAAAACATTCTGTATACGTATAGAAATAAAATAACCAACGGCAGATATGATCTAGAGAATGCTAATAAAAATGATTAGCTCACCGAGACGGAATTCGTCAACCCGATACCTTGTTGTGTGGGTGCCTTCCGCGTCAGACTGCATTCAATTGATTATTAAGAATATGCCTGGAGCATTACATCCACAATACCAAAGGAACAGCTCAGTTCTACTTCAGACAAACCAATCACCATGTTTTCAATATGTGCGGGGACGTACGCAGTCAGGCAAGCCAGCGACTGCCCATCAATGCATTTCTTCACCAGTGCAGGTGCTGATTATCGCACGACTGTGGCACTTCCTAAACATGTGCTCCGAGTCTATGGTGGGTAGTCCTCAAGGCAGCTTGCTTTGGGGTCTACCCACTATTCTTCAAACAGAGCCCATCAGAGCTCGGCGTTCTGACGTCGCCACAACCCCTGCAAAAGAAGCATACAGACTTGCGCTCTGCATTGATCAAAGTATTGACAGCGCGCCGATGTTATTAGGGAATTCAAAAATCTAGGCTGCTCCTTGTGGTGCAAAGGATCTAGAAGTTTGGAGCAAACAAAGGACCTACTCCCCAGAACATCTGTGGAATTTTTGTGAAATGTATGTCTACTTCTTAATGTTGTACATGTAAATAAAATGGGCTTGACTGTTTCCCAAGCGCCGCATTCCTCAAAGTTTGAAGGAGTTTATTGGCTCAACTTCCATACAGTCGAGAGCCCAGGCACGTAGCCAGGATTTTGATTGGGGGGGGGGGGGGGGGGGGGGGGGGGGGGCTGGGGCTGCCCATGACAAAATGCTGTATGAGGGGAAGGGGGGAGAGGAGGCCCCAGCAAAATAGAAGATTTCGGAGGGGGGGGCCTTAAGGGCCCCCCCCCCCCCCCCCCCCTGGCTACGTGTGTGACGAGAAGGGGTATTGTAGTTTTACATCTTTATAAAAAGGTGTAGTGCAATATCGCACGCTTTAAGAAACGTGTTTAATGCTTCCCCTCCTCCTCCTCCTCCTCCCCCCTTCCCCCCTTTTCTGGATACGTGCCTGCGAGAGCCTGAGGCAGCCAAAGAACAGAAGATCGTACATCCAAGTGCTGGCTGCCTCCTCAGGGATGTGCGTTGTTCTACTTAAAAATAAAGATATGCATTTGAGGCGAATCTACCTAGAAGTGTTACCAAATAGCGTGGAAGGGCCACTTCATCATTGATGAGAAATAAAACTATTATTATTATTATTATTATTATTATTATTATTATTATTATTATTATTTTGTTTTTTAAGACGTAATAGTTCTCAGTAAATGGTCAATGTCATTTAGAAATGTGCAGTCAGAATCCAGTGAAGACCAAAAGGTCTTCACTGGATTCTACACTCGAGACCAAAAGGTCTCGAGTGATCACTGTCGTGGACAGTGGTCGTGGACCAATCTAGCGGGCACGAGGCGTTGTGGAAGCCAGCGCCCTGTTTTTTTCCTTGCCACTCACCAGTGGGAATTTTGAGGTGCGTGAGATGGAGGAAATATATGCCTGCGAGGGCCTGCGCGACGTCTTAGTACAACCTTGTAAACCACGCAACTACGCCACCACAGAGACCAAGCGCGCCGCCATTTAAAGTGAAAACTGTCCAGTGCAATTAGAGAAATAAAATGCATTGACCGCTTTTTATTTGTTTGGGTGGTAGACCGCGCCCTCTAGCCACTGTTGAGTGTTTAAGACACAAATTAGAAGATATGATAACGTTTATCAGAAAGAGATTATTCCTCTATTATAAGTTATTAAACAAAATCGTATTTTTTGTCCACAATGTTCTAAGAAACGAAAGCGATAGCTGTAGTACGGTCACGCATTGCATTTGACGTTACTTTCGGTTAGACTCGCAATCGAAACCAACATTGTCGTCTGCTATCAGCAGGCTATCAGTGCCTTGGCGCCATGTTGTAGGCATTCGGCGTCTTATTGCGGTCGCAACAGCGCCGTAGAGTGATAGCACCGTCTTTTTACAGCAACATTTCAGAATATTTTCCTGTCCTAGTCAATCGAAAAGAGGTTCCTCACCTGACACGAAGTGCAGTCCACAAACCCTTGGTTGGGTTACGAAGCTTTTCTGTCGAGATCATAAAGTCGCCTTCCCGCGCAATCGGTTAACATACCGCTCTTTGACTTGTTTAAAAGTGCGGTAATTGCTTACTTATGTTAATATTTTGTTTGTTTGTTTGCCTTGTTTACATTTTTTTTTTTTTTTTTTTTTTTACATTTGTAGACGCTTTGCGAGCAGCGCCCGGTTAGGACGCAGGAACATTCCTCGTAGTTTTAATGTCGTTATTCTTGTGTAGTCCCTCAGAAAAATAAAACGAGTTCAGTAGAACATTATTTGAAACTACATTGATGACCCGGACAAACGAGAAACCCGACCTCAAGCGCTGCGATGAATCAAGAAGAAGAAAATGCTTCTGCTAACTCCTCAACCACGGCGCCCCCTGCGGAAGGCGTCTCCGTCGTCGCCCTCGAGCTCCCACCGTACTGGCCTGCGGATCCCGAGCTGTGGTTTTTACAAGTGGAGGCGCAGTTCGCGACTCGGAAGATCACCGCTGATCGCACCAAGTATCATCACATCGTGGCCAGCCTTCCACCAGACATCGCCACAGAGGTACGCGACCTCAGGAAAGTGACGTGCTGGGACTGGAATTTAGTGCAAAGAAGTCAGGAATTATGGTTTTTAACGACACGCAGGACAAGCCATGATGTATACAACGATTTAAAGTCTCGAGAGTAGAGCAATACAACTATTGGGGAGTGTGGTTAACAGTGCTTGAAGTCTCCCGTAAGTTGAGGGTGTCCCTACAAGAAGGGGGGAGTGTGTGTGTGTGTGTGTGTGGGGGGGGGGGGGGGGGGGGGGAGTTTCGACGAAATGTATTAGATGTATATAAAATAAAACCCACAGCTGACTCTGTCCCCGCCGTTCCTGCAACGCTCAAATTGCTAATCCCCAAATGTCACATCCCTAAAAATAAGCTATTTTATTGCAAGATATAATTTTGATTTCACTAATGCTGGGGCTGTGGAGGAGGGTCTCAGACCATCCGTTAAAATCAGCGGGGGTCCGAGACCCCCTGAGACCCCCCAGACTTTAAGACCTGGTGGTTAAACGAGGGCAAACAGTGCCTCCATGAACATGAAAACTATGTGACAACGAAAGGCCACAGGAATGCATCAGTAATGATGAAACGAGCATTGTATAATCTTAACAGATACGAGGTAATGAGAGGTATCTGGAAGGGGGATCTGGTGCCTGGGGACTGGTGCCTGGTTTAACATTTAAAAATGCTATTTTCTGCACGACGCCGGAGGTACAGTCAAGACAGGAAGTCAAACAGCGTGGCGTACAGCTTGTCACTAGAATCCCATGGGAAAACCACCAATGGAGCCTTAAAGGTGTACAGGGAGATACGGGTTGGTCGTCGTTCGAGGCAAGGGAGGCAAATAGCAAACTGGAATTTGAGGAACGGCTGCGGGAAATGGATGAGGAGAGATGGGCAGGTAGAATATTTAGATATACATATGGGCAGCGTAGACGCAAGATGGAGAAAACGAACCCGACGACTCGCGTCAAAGAACTTATGTAACACCGAGGAATATGGGCGGACAGGAACAGTGAAGGATATTGTAAGGGAGAGCTGAAGAGAGAGAAATGTGGGAGACACTGAAAGCAGAAGCCAGCTTTGGAAATGTACAGGGCAAGGAAAACTGATATTGTAGACAGGAAGGAATATCCCATAATTCTAGAGGTAGTACGTTATTGTTTGAGGCTATTTGCGAACCGGGACGTACAGGGCCGAATTTCAAGAGGTGGATAGAACATGCACGGTGTGTGGGGAGGGTGGCAAAACGTCAGAGCATGTCGCTATGGAATGTGTGAGTGTGTCTGTGTGTGTGTGTGTGTGTGCGGGGGGGGGGGGGGGGGGAGGAGAGGAGGAGGCTCGGCCACTCAATGACATCACGCGGAGAGGCTGACTTCCTCAGGGCTCTGGGATTCGAAGAGAACGGTGAAACAAACCATCTTCAAGAGGTAAAGATCAGTAAAAGATTAGAGGAATGGTGGCGAAAATCAAGGGACGGATAGATTAAATTGACGTAGTCAAAATCAATGTAGAACTAAAACACTACTTGGATATGTGGCACAAGTCACCGCCCGATTTAAAGGGAATAGCCGCCATCTATCCATCCATCCACCTATCCACACATTTCTGTTAATGGTGAGGTAAAGCGCTGCATTTTCTACTTTCACCAACATCCCAGCGCTTCGATAACTCAGCGCCAAAAGTGTTAGCACGACAACGCGTGCCACGCAATCAAGATTTGGTAAACAGAAAGAATAAAGCAAACTCGGGGCGCGGGACGACGAAATTCTAGAGGTAGTGCGTTATTGTTCGTCGTCCCTCGTCCAGAGTTTGTTTTATTCTTCTGTTGCCAGTCAATGTTACCAACACACTTCACCAAATAAACACAATCCGTAAAACAGGCTTTGCCGCGCGTTACCCAAGCAGCGCATGAAGGGGACTGACGAGACGGGAGATCCAAGATCTGCGCCGACTGTTCTACCCGCGACGTCACAAACGATGATGATGATGATGATGATGATGATGATGGTTTGCGACTGTTCCCTTTTGAATCAGGCGGTCCCGTAGAGTTTGGGACCTAGCCAGTGGGAATTCGGTTATCCCCATTGGTGAACTAGCATCCACCAGTTCTCTAATCTTCGTCTCGTGGCTTCCACCTGCTCACGCCACCCTCCGTTGGTTCTCGTCGGTGTTGTTGTTGCCATTAGTCCCACCCGCAGAGTCTGCCACTGAGCTGGAAGCAGACCCAAAGCCGAGTGCCTCTGCCAGTGCGAGCTTCCGGGTTGCCTGTCCACACTACATTGGTTGGACTGGTTGCAGACCGGTGCACGACAGCACAATGTGTTCAATTGTCTCATCCGCCTGACCACACACACGGCATGCTGCAGATTCCACCGTCTGGTCGAAGCGACGGCGATATATCTGCGTTCGCAGCCCTCCTGCGCGTGACTCAAAGAGGAGCCGGCTGCCCAGGCTGTTGTCGTATAGCCTAGTCTCTGCCGAAATGTTGTGCTTATATCGATGGCACATATATAGCGTCGACTTGGACTTCGCCGTTTCTGCCCACCGAGCTGCCTCCTCCTCTCTCACCCTGTTTCAAATCTCCATTTCCCACTTCCTGTCTGATGTAATAGTTACAGGGGTTGAAAAGAAGCCGTATTTCTTCTCTAACTGATACAGCCGCTTCCTCCAGCCAGTCTGCATTCCCGTGAGATAATGTGTAGACGAAGAGTCTCTTGGCCCACCGGCCGCGGTCCATGACGACTGTCGTAGGTTATCTTACTGGTCGCCTCCCTGGCCTCAAACGACGACCACCCAAGATCTCCCTGGACCGCTTCGGTGGCCACCATTCCGTGACAGCCCAGAGCCTGCCTCCCGACCTCTCGTTGACGACGTTCCATTACTTCCCGCACTGTGCCAGGGACACAAAGAACCGCGTTGGCGAAGGTTAGTCCAGGCACCACAACCGCCTTCCAGAGTTCGCGAGTCACCAGAAAACGATTGCAACTCCAGAGATTACGTTTTCGGAGTACATTCGTACCTCGCACGGCTGCCTGTCGGAGGTGGGTGTAATAATCGGACAAGTACTCCGGCTTGTTGGTCAGTACAACTCCCAGGTATTGGTACGACTCCTGTACCTGTGCTTGCTCGCCGTTCAGCACCAGACTGTTTAATTTAGCCTCATCGGACCCGGCTAATTGAAGGACTGCCGACTTTTTGGCGTTGAAACGAAGGCCCAACGTAGCCGCCTCCGTCTCACATATACATATTAGACGCTGCAGGTCCTCCACCGTCTCCGCCGTCAATACAATATCGTCCGCATAGGTGAGGCCCGGCAGCATCCACCTCACCTCTGCGCCTCCTTCCATGTGTGTCAGGGGAAAACCCACCTCCGACTGGATCAGGCGTTCCTCCAACCCTGACACATACAGAATATAAAGAAGCGGGGAGAGTGGGCACCCCCGTCGGAGACCCCTCGTCACTGTGACTTGCTCTGAGTCGACTCCCTTCAGTTGCGTCATTACTGTATTGCGTGAGTATAGGCGCCGTATGACAGCTAGCCACCGATGAGGAAGGTGGAGCTCCTCCAAACGTCGCACGAGTTGAGCGTGCGGCACACTGTCATATGCTTTTGCCACATCTAGAAAGCAGCACAGCAGTCTTCTTTCCTGTTTTCGGGCAATTTCAATACACTGCGTGAGGGTGAACAGGTTGTCTTCCAACCTTCGACCCCTCCGAAATCCGCCCTGGAGTTCGGTGAGCAGTTCGTTCTCTTCAGCCCATGCTGCCATATGTTCCTTGATAATGTGGGCGAAGGTGCGGTATACCGTAAAGGTCACGGTCAGGGGCCGATAATCCTTGAGGAACTGTTTGTCGCCCCCTCTCTTCGGGATCAGATCCACGCGGCCGACCCTCCAGTCTTGGGGCACAGGTTCCTCTCCCCTTAAGATTGCTCCAAAAATATCCGCCAGCTGCTCCACTGCATCTTTTCCCAAGGACTTGAGAACGCTAGCGGGGACCCCGTCCAATCCCTGGGAAGTAGCCCCTGTCAAGCGTGCCAGTGCACGCACAACCATCACTCGGCCGATGTCCCCCTCTTGGTTGGAGTCCGATTGATCCGGGGCAAGTCGGCCTTCTAGTGGTGTGGACACCTCCTCAGGAGCAAACGTCTCCTTCCGGTACTTGGTGAGGTGGGTTCCAAGGTCTTCTGGCGGATTCCCCGTGCTCTCGTCAATTATGGTAACATCTTGGTCCTTTCCCTCCAGCGATCCAAGGTACTTCCAGAACTTTCTCGCTGCGTCCCTTCCGCTAGATCTAATATCTCGGACGGTCTCCAGATCCGCTGTTCTCATCTTCTCTTGGGTTAGTCGTTTAGCATAGCACTTGCAGTCGTGGTACATGATCCATCTTCTAGCAACCTCACTCCCAGATTCAGTTCGGAGCGATTGTCGATGTTCCATGTTGGCTTTCCGTCTAGCCAGTATAGCTTCTTTAACCTCTGTGTCCCACCACCTCTTCCTCACTCTCCGTCCACTGGGCTGCCTGGATGCATGTTGCTTGATGAGACGCTTGAGCTCTGTGATGTACTGTCTGTAACCAGACGCTTGTATCCTTATGTTGCTTCTTTCAAATTTCTTCGTGACCCTTTCCACCTCCTTCTAAGCCAGATGTGTTCGTCTCTTGTACTGAGGACGGGTTTTCGCCTTTGTCCATGTGTTTTTACTGAAGTCCAGGGCCGTACCCAGAAACAAATTCCGGGGGGGGGGGGGGGGGGGGGGGGGGTTCGGGGACAACGGCGGCCATTTTGAAAGTGTCTATTGTCTTATTTTCGCCTATGAATCATGTGCATCGGTGGCATATAATGGAGAGTTACAGCAAACCGGAGAACCGGTCCCGGTTTGGTACCCGGTAGCCGACCGGCGCCACTGCGCGTGCGCAGAGGTGGAGATTAAAATCGGCTGGCTGCCAGCGCACCGACCAGGGCCGTACCCAGAAAACAATTTCGGGGAGAATCAAAACCCCCTATCCCCCCCCCCCTGGTTACGGCCCTGCTGAAGTCCAGTCGCAGGCAATTGTGGTCGCAGCCAACGCTGTGTTCGCCTTCCTCGTCGATGGAAACACCAACTAGGCTCTTACCAAGGCGCGAAGACACCAACGTGACACAATTGTCACGTTCGCCCGGTAATAAAATAATGAAAGGAAATCAGGAGGTAGTTATCAAACAATAAAGAAAAAAAAGGAAAAGTTCAAAGCAGACCGGATAGCTAGAGAAGCGCCCCCTGTGAAATACACCTTTGACGAAAAGTTTCGATTGCTACGTGCAGGCGCCGGTTTTTACGGCGCATTTTTGGCACTAGTGTGCTGTTGCAAATTGAAGCAGACAGCAAGCAGTCCGAAATTGACTTCCGGTAATGCATTTCTACGGAAAAAAGCGAGTGCATTTCCTCCCTGCGCTCGATTATAAGAGCAAATATCACGAATAATGTGTACGTACTAGGCACATAGGAACATTTCCCAGACACGCAGATGAAATAATTGGTCAGTCACGGCGTTTTTATTTTAAAATCGTGGCATGAAAAACGGTGCTAAAACCGCTTCGTACATGTGTTTATGTGCACTGTCGGACACTGTTAGCTCGAATACGGCGCCGGCGCTTTCCAGCATGGGGGTATACGTGCCAAACGAACGAAGGACATGTGGAAAACCAAGAGAGACGGCAAGAACCACGCAGTAACACTGGAAAAGTAACTCCTTGTGCTTGCAGACGATCAAAAATAAATTGAAAGTCGCGTAATTAAGTTCGATTTGCAATAAATAAGTACTGCTTTATTCTTTCTGCTCATGAATACATGCGAAGATGCTTGTTCTGTGTTCAAATCATCACCCGCACGCTCCAAATCTTTGCAAATAGAGGGAAGCAAGAGAACAAGTGCGCGATAAAAACTGCCCAACATAGGAAATAATAAGAAAATGCACCTCTCGTAGCCCACTTACTTTATTCTTTACGTTTCGAACGTCTTTTTTAACCACTCGCAAAGATGCACGACGGGAGCATTTTCATATAGTGAGAGGACAGGCATATTAGCAATATATAAGCACCAACGGAATGCTGGTGAACTTTGAACACACTCTACATTCCTTTCGATTGTTATTTTGCTTGGAATCGTCGCTCGTTTCTACATACCTGCCATGAAACAGAGGGCCTGAAATATAGCGAAGTTTAACATCGTTCAGTGGTAAAGGAAAAATGCTGTAACTAAAGCAATTACACTTTCACAACATTAATAAAGGTCCATACTATCCGGTACAACCGAAATTAACAAAAGTTATTAATGTTATTTTTCGGCGACGAGACAAAATTCACGCGCGTTTTCCCATAGGAATACACAGGAAGACTGGAAAAGTAGACTGCATGCTGTCCGATTCAATTTGCAACCGGAAGTCCCATAGACACTAGCGCCAGCTGAGCCTCTAGCGTTTATTATAATAACTCTATGTTTTAGATCGAGCCTCGGGGTTCTCTGGAAGTCCTCGAGCACGGAATAATTTTATTAATGCTTTCTCAATGATGCAGCAACTCTCCCATCCAGAATAAATCAGCTTTCTCTAGATTCATCAGCACCTTCGTGCCACCCTGGTGGTGGGGAGGCAAGGGAGCTTTCCCTTCCCCGCCCCGTATTGTTTCCATGAAATATTTTAAATGTCTGGAAAGGGGGGGGGGGGGGGGGGGAGTTGCTTTCTTATTCCGACGCCGCTGTTTAGGAGTATGAGATTAAGAACATCCTGACCACGCAAGAAGTATAGTAGTTGTTGAAACATCACCCTTTCTCAGATGTCTCTCACAGCGAAAGGTGGGCCACCTTACCCTATCCCGGTAGGGCGACCCATTGTCGGTGTTCGCGATCTCTTATACGAAACGAAGTCGTCAGCCAGACAGTCCGCAAAAAATGCCGCAGATCTATTTCCATTTACGCCATCGCCGCACGCTATAACATGCTGAAGCAGCCATTCAAAAATGCGCGCGTAAAGGGCTCCATGCGTCCGTCTGTTCGTTTCGTCCCGTATTCTGACACGCGAACACATTAGCGTGACGTCACGGAGTTACTCTAGGTCACGTGGCTATTGCTCTCCGCGCCTCCGCGCTCTCCGCTTGCTGCCACACGACGCAATCGAACGCAACCGCAGGTGACTCGTCCTTGAGAGAGCGTCGTCTGCTTTGGAAGCGCGCCAATTTCCATTTACGTAATTTTTGCACACACGTCCCACGAGTTGTCCCCCCCGCTTCCGCCATCAAACTCGGGCGTGGTCGCAGCGTCTACTTGCCGCCGAAACGGTCTCCACCCCCGCCTTCAATTAGTTTTCCTCTTGAAAGTTTCTCCTTCCGACGATTTCTTCCGCCGAAGATGCATTGCGAGACGACGGCGTCGTGAGTCGCCTGCTCAGCGGGAGCGTCTGATACGGACGAGCGCTCTTTTCGATTTGAGCGACAGCGCAACAGGCAGCACAACCGCACCCTGCTGCGGCGTGTCTCTCCGACGACTACCCTCCCCGGCTCGCCTTCATCCATCCAGACTTCGGAATTGGTATTTTCGCTAAAACAAGCTTATGGGGCACCCCTGCGTTTCCCTCTCGACGCCGTTGAGCGAAACGTGTGATCGGAAAGAGGCAACGGGCGGTGGGACGTTCGGCGCGCGGCGCGTGGGACGCCGGCGGTTGTGCCTTCGAATCTCGCGGCCGATACACAGTCGTTGCCGGCACGGAGAGAACGAAGGCATGAGCTGAGTTTTAAGAGAAACGATCGCGATTGGCCCTCACCATCTCGATGGCTCTTCGCGCCAAACTAAAGAGGAACGCTTCAATCTTGTGCCTGGTGGTGTTCACCTACATCGTTGTCTTCAAGGCTGTGCAGCTGCCTACGGTGATTGACCAGACGGATTCGGTGCCACGGAGTTTGAACCCTCAGAGGTGCGTTCACGACCCGGTGCCTTGCCCGAGGATTCTATACCCGGAAAGAGACAACGAATCCTTGATTGACCTCAAGAACTTCAGTTACGTCTTGGATGCGAAGTCCTGCAGTGAGAGCGGAGAAGAGAACCTCTTGGTCCTGGTTCATTCGGCGGCTGACCACTTCGCTGAGCGGGACTCCATTCGAACCAGCTGGGGAGCGGTGGCAGCGGATGGCTCAAGAACTTGACCATCAAGATGGTCTTCCTGTTGGCGAGGACGCCGGAGGAGTCGCTCCAGGACCTTATAGCCCACGAGAATCGGAGACACGGCGACACCGTCCAGGGTGACTTCGTGGACTCGTACCACAACTTGACGTACAAGCACGTCATGGGACTGCGTTGGGCCGTGGATCGATGTCCCAGCGTGGATCATGTGCTCAAGATGGACGACGACATCTTCGTGCACCTGTTCAGGCTGAGTGAGATTCTGGGGGAGCGCGGCCGCCATGAAGCCCAGGACCATCTTGTGCTACGTGCAGAAGCAGATGCCCGTGTCTCGGAGTGAAGGTGAGAACGATCCAAACTTATGCCGTCGTCAAAGATCGATCTAACCAATGTCCCTCACCCCCCTAAATAAATTTTAAAAAATGCTGGTTTTTATTTTACGGGCATTCTCCAACTAAATTTATTCAGAAGGTTTACTGAAGCTTGTATGTCACGGTGCAGCAGTGCTGTCGATTGCGAACCAAGGCTCGTATTAGGCCATCTGAATTTTTAACTAAAATATTTTGAACAGTCCTGGTACTGCAGACGCGCTCAAAATACTAATCTACGCAGCTACATTAGTGTTATTCAGACACGAACAAATATACTGGCAGCAGGGCCGTAATCGGGGGGGGGGGGGGGGGGGGGGGGTTAGGGGGTTCTGACACCCCCCCCCCCCCCCCCCCCCCCCCCCCCGAAATTTTTTTCTGTGTACGGCCCTGGTCGGTGCACTTGCAGCCAGCCGATTTTAATCTCCACCTCTGCGCACGCGCAGTGGCGCCGGTCGGCTACCGGGTACCAAACCGGGACCGGTTCTCCGGTTTGCTATAACTCTCCATTATATGCCACCGATGCACATGATTCATAGGCGAAAATAAGACAATAGACATTTTCAAAATGGCCGCCGTTGTCCCCGAAAACCCCCGCCGAAAATTTTTTCTGGGTACGGCCCTGACTGGCAGATGACTAAATCTGAAGCTTGCATGGCGAAAAGCGTTTTGTCATTCTTTGGCTTTCTCTCGGGTAGGCAGATTTATAGTTAATAACTTTGCAAAACCCGCCGCTTTGGTTCCCAGCTTTTACGTTTATATTAGTGCAAATCTGCCGAGTTAGACCCCTATATTTATTGTGAACTGGCAGATCAACACAATTGTTGACCTTCTGTATCGTTCAATTTTTGATAAAACGTTTCGTTTTTTTTTTTATTTTTTATTTTTTTTTTTTTTTGTATAAGTGTGTTACACGAAATAAACCAGTGAGAATATGCTAGGCTCACTGTTTCTAATCTTGCCAGCTAAAGGGTTAAATAAATCGCGTGGTGCTTATGCAAGGTCAGGAATGTGGTGGTCCATCAATTACCCGTCACGAAATTGACACGCGTACTTTTCTAAAGTTTATGCAAGGATAAATAGACTTCCCCTTGAAATTGATAGTTCCGTATGTAGGCTTCCTTAGAAATGGACAGGAGCGCCACTCGCGGCCCTCTAGGCGACTGGTGGCCGCTGGTGGAACTCAATTTAATCTTGAGTAAAACACTTCCATGTTGGGGTCTTCCCGTAAATCAATATATGTAACATTCTAAAGTTTCGTTTGACCTACACTAATTTTAGAGGCTTCAATTTTAAAATCAGTAGTTAGAAAAAGGCATTAAAAATGAGGGCTGCCTGCTAATCTATTTGATACATCGAAACATTGTTGATTTCCATCACATAAGCAATTTGGGGGGGGGGGGGGGGGGGGGTGCATTGAGGAAAAAAGTTGAAACTATCCAGCTTGACGAGACCTCGCTACCCTTACAAAGGCAAACAACGACAACACGACACGAAAGAGGAATATTAATCATAATAAAACACATAGATTATGCAGACGATCTGAAATAAGGGTAGTGGAGTAGGTTCCGGTGAACGGACATGCTTATAACTTCACGTTAAAAAAAAAAAAAAAAGAAAAAAGAAAGAAAGAAAGAAAGCCAGGAAAAAAATTACAACACAACGATTTTGTGTTGTTTTAAAGGGAAACAAAAACGGTTCTGTATTTGAGGAAAAACACCCAATTCCTTCTTAATTAGCCTCCAGGATCACGAATACCCAGATTATTTTTGAATTTGGTGCACGGAGGCTGGAGAACTTAATTCTTAAAGTACCGCTGACGCTCCTTCGCGGGGCGTGACGTCACACAAAGAGTTTTCAGAATCTCTGCTCTCGCGCATCTTCAGCGCCTGTCAAAGCTATGCACGCGCACTCTTGCTATTTTCTAAATGGCTGCAGAAAGAGATGTCACGACTGGTGTCAGTACGGGGGAATATACCTGGCCAGCTTGCAATTGCACGCGATGCCCACACGAGTGACACGCCCATGGCGACACAATAATAATAATATCATAATAAAGTTTATTTCCCATTCGATACAGGAATGGAGGAAACAGAGGGAAAAAGCTGTTTAACAGCTTGACGAAGCCCCCTGCTCTCTTACAGTTCCACATGACAGATTAGAAATACAAAGCAACAGCAAAAATATCAACATTGTATACAAAAATAGATTATAACCTATCGCAGAAAAGTAATATATTCAATTCAATTAAGAAAATAAATCTTGCATTGTGACAGACATTATACCTACGTTTTTGTTTAAGAGGAAATTTAGTAAAGTAGGTAGCATATACTTTAGAGACTGCATGGAATAGTTGTTATGGCAAAGAGGCACAGCCCAACGTGCCGCCGAACGAGTTGGATAGGAGGTAACATGTTCCCTTAGTTTAGAAAGTTTAGCCAGAATATCCACGTTTCTTTTTTTTGTTTTTCTACCTTAAAACGGACCATAAGTTTATATGTATACATATCGAAAACACGCAACAAATTATATTTTTCAAACAAGCCCTTGGAGCTTGAAATATAAGAAACATTAGCAATGAGATCCTTTAATTGGGACGTAACGACTGGTCGAAGGTTTTTCGTGTTTTCTCGCGTGTAGTTACATCTTCGGAGAAAACGAACGTGATATTCAGATTCACAGGATGAAAATGCGCCAAAATTCACCTCTAACTCGTTTTCTTTTTCTTTTTTCCTATAAAGTGTTTTATCTTTTTTTTTTCTTTTTAAGATGTATGTGTGTTGTTGTTGTTGTCTTTTTCCCCTTTATCTCGGGGTTTTGTAAGAATACAAACTATGTACGCTTTTATAAAATATTAAGTATGGCAGTTTCATTTCGTGAGGTTACATCAATTTCTAGGCATGCAAAATTATTTAGTTATGCTTGAATTTATATACGTATATGTATTTTATTTACGCATCATCAGTACATTTTTACATTATCCATGCAAGTTCTCGTTGGGAAAAATAAATGACCAGTCCCGCGATGTTCTTTCTAGATAAAGGAAACAAAAATCCGTTATAAGTATCGTCACATTCGCTCTATAACAATAGAGAGTTTTAGCAGATCGTTCCGATACCTCCGATAGCCCCGATAACGATACTATGCATGCGCAAGGGAGGCGGGTGGCGGAGTATCGGGTATCGTTTGTCGGAGTCATGGGAACGATCTACTAAAACTCTCTAATATTTGTAAAATATGCAGAGATTTCTTGGTTACACATATGTTGCTTTAATGAGTAAGCACCGATTTTAGAAATGTGTTCGCGTAACGACGTGTCAGTGACCTTTCTTCAAAAATTAAAGAATGACGAACATGCAACAAAAGACGTTTAAAACTGCAGGCAGAAAAAGTCGCTCAACGTATGGTAGTATATGAACACCAGCAGTGGCGTAGACTTTCCAGTTTCCCGGGGGGGGGGGGGGGGGGGGGGGGGGGCGGGGGTGCTTTTCCGTGCAATTTTTTTTTACACCGGCAATTATCAGTAGTTTATTTTAGGGGGTACATTTTACGGCGTATGTATATCCTCATGTGTCCGTTGCTGTGTGCGCTATTTTGTTTACATGCCACTACTAGAAGCTCGTTACATGGCACGTAAACAGCGTCTCGGTAAAGATCATGGCCCGGGAAGGGGGGGGGCTCAGCCCCCTTCACCCTCTCTTCCCTGGATGTCACCAGGGGGGGCACGAGCCCCGATGCCCCCTCGTAGTCTACGCCTATGAACACGAGCATAAGCATACAAAGAATGAGGATGCGTTAGAAATATTTGCACCTTCCGGCTTGAACTGCTTTTTGATGTCCGCAATCGGTAGGACAGTATAGAAATTATAATGACTAGATTAATTATTAATTAATTAATTAATATTCGGCCAACATCATTTTTTATGACTTCTACTACCCGTGAATTTGCTTGCTGTGACTGTCTGAGAAAAAAAAAAGGAGTAAGCTTTTTATTTTAATTTTTATATCACAGTCGCAGTTATATTTGTATAACACGTACAGCTGCTGTCTAGCACTTTGATAGGAAACAACTTTGATAGGTAGGCAATAGACGACGACTATGATCTTCTCAAATTTCCTGATTGAAAAGATGTTGGACAAAATTAAACGCTGGGTAAATTTGTATTATCATGGCCGCAAAAATAGTCCTTCCCCGGATTCGTATCGCCTCTAATCTTTCAATTAGGGTCAGGTGTTTGATTTTAATTCGAAGAAATTTTATTTTCAAAAAAGGGGCGAACGTTAGGCGGTGGCTTTTTTCACCTTGTATTTATCAGGTTCGGCGCATACATTAGACGAGGCAATTCTCGCTATGCTAAGTTGACTGATTAACTAAAACTTCCTTAATGGGCTTTTTAATTATTGGTTTTAGGGGTCATATGCGAATTGCAATGTTGACAGCAATGACTATCAGAGGTCAGACCGATTTAAAGAATTCGTAAAAAAATGTAATATTTTTTAGATATTATTCAATCATTTTTTTTTTTTTTGCCTGATTTAAAATTTTCGCGTAAAAAGAGCGCATCAAGGCCTGGCGATAATGAGGCTTGAAAGAGTGACGTAGTTGTTTAGGTAACTTCGTCACTGTCGTCGGCGCACCCACCAAGGACACGCTGCCGAGACAGTGATCAAATAAACGGCGACTTCCCTTTTCCTGTGACAAGGCTTCGACGCTCTTTTTCAGCGCGATTATAAATTGGGGCCATGAAACGAGTTTTCTACTTTCGCTAAATACTACTCAGTATTACTCCCTAACGCTAATAACCGAATAAACTTGCCTCATTTTTTTTCCTTCTGAGCAATGGCAGTCGGCAAATAAATTCAATTAATTGGGTTGTGTGTGTGTTTATACAGCCTAGAACTTGGTCTGCCTCACAGGGGCGACGAGTCTCCGAGCTGTAGATGAGAAATTTAGCCAGTGCGGTACAGCCGCTAGCCTGGGGTACGCAGTAGTGATACACGACCGCACGCCGGTACGATGCTCATCCAATAGACGCTTTGCAGCAGCTGTGCATGGACGCCGCCATAACTGACCTTCAGTTTTTGTCTCCTCTCATTCCGCTTATTTCACTTCATCATTACCATAGCAGGCCAGGTTATTGCCATATTAGATTCAACTGTGTCCTTTTCTAAAGCATCGGCCTTCGTACAGGATCGCCAACTACCGTTTCAGTTGCTCGGCATCTCGGTAAGACAAGAGAAGGTCAGCAATGGCGGCTGTAATTTGGCACGTGTGTAAAGCGTCTATAAATTCGAGAAATATGAGCATCGTTCATCCCCTCAACTCGGAGTCAGAAGCGGCCGCGTGGCCTGGTGCCTATCTTATGGCATATCAAGGTCAGGCAGTGCTGAACCTCAAAGGTGAAATGATACATCCGCAGAACATCCTTGACCAAGAAGTACACAACAATTAGGCATGCAGAAGCAGAACCAGCTTTAATCATAGCCACGCGCCGGCACCGAAGTGGTTGAACACGAGCCACTGCCCGAGTGTCCGCCGAGGCATTGATTGTTACGAGCCGAAATCCACTCACGCAGTTCTCGTGTCCAATCCATGAGCCGCTCTCGAGTGTCGTCAGGCGGGTGGTTTCGATCTCGCAATTACGTCATCAAACTTTGCGAAGGCAAGACTGAAAGGTGGACGTCCGTGCGAGTATACTTGGGGGCCAGACTATAGGAACAGTACGCCTCTGTAAAGTCCGATAAAGCCGATAAATACATGGTGAAACCGAAAATTGTCTAACTCTCATCCTTTTTTTTTTTTTTTTAATCTGGTTCGAATTAAAATTAAACACGTACCGTGTATGTTAGTTTTCACGCATAGTAAGTGAAGGTATCAAATTACAACGTAAAATTGTACGAGTGATTTTTTTTTTTCAACCTGCGATGAACTGGTTACAGAAAACAATTAAGATCGAGAAAAGCTGTTTTAATATACACAAAAATTAGATGCACATTGTATTTTCTCCACGTGATCACACAGATTTAGGCACTGAAATGGCACCAAAATTTGGAATGACCTCCTCAAAAAACAGTTGCTGCCTGTTCCACCACGCACAAATAAGACCTATACAGTCGGCACGGACATGTACTATGGAGAGAACTTCGTGAAGTGTTTGGAAGGACGAACATACGTCCATGATGATAAGGGTCAGGGACGAACGTCTGCGACGACCGGCATTCTTGTTCGATTCGGTGGTAACCTTCCTTGAGGAGGGCATCCAAATTGTGCCACGTCATGATATATGTGCAGCGATTATGTGGAGAAGTCGGTACAGTAAGTATCTAACTGGTTATGCATATTAAATAATTTTTCATGATACTTGTCGTCCAGTGCATCAAACATTAAAAAAAAAAAAACGAGAGAAAAAAACGCGCGCGTTTAAAAACACTGCCTTGTGGCCGGCTTTCTAAGATTAGCCAAACAGGCACAGGGGCATTGCCAAAGTGTCAACTTCGCCCGGTTGGCATTTTTAAATACATTATCGAACTTGTCGCCACCGATAACAGGTAGCCAGGACCATAGCTCTTGACGTCACGACTAGGCAAATCCTGGTCGTGACGTCATGGACAAAGACCACGAGATGGCTCCACTGAAGCAACATGGCTCCACAAGATGGCGAACGGTACCGCTAACTATAATAGGGAGTTTTCGTAGACCGCGTTTCCCCCTCCGTTAAGCCCTCCGCGACGAAGAGGCCGCTACTGCGCCTGCGCGCCGATGGCCTTGGCTGTGGAGTTCCGGGCATCGTAGCGGGTTGCGGAGAGTGCTGTGGGACGGGTAGACTCCCTAATAGGGAGTGATCGTTTTTCTCCTCCGCTACGGTATCCCCGAAGAAAACGCCGCAGCTGCGCATGCGCGCCGCCAGCCTTGTCTGCATAGTTCATAGAGATCATA
The DNA here is from genome assembly GCF_016920785.2 of Ixodes scapularis. Lineage (NCBI taxonomy): Eukaryota > Metazoa > Arthropoda > Arachnida > Ixodida > Ixodidae > Ixodes > Ixodes scapularis. Next base: position 27,050,372 of record NW_024609836.1, read on the forward strand.
CATGTGGCGGATTACGGCCACATGTATTATGCTTAGCGGGCTGCGGGAACGGTCTACTACAATTCCCTAATGACTACAATAAGGAGTTTTCTTAGGGTCGTTTCCGCTGTCTCCCAAACGTTCTCCGCAACTCGCTACGAGGTCCGGGACTCTGAAGGCAAAGTTAGCGCCGCGCGTGCGCAGTGGTGGAGTTTTCGTACCAGAGAGCGTATACGGCGGATCTGGGAAAACGGTCTGCGAAAACTCCGTGACGTTGATGGCGTCAAGTTGGGAAGCGCTGTGAAAAGTCGCTGTCAGAACGCGCCTTGCGGCGCCGACGACATCCAGCGGAAAGGACGCGAAAAACCGAAGCGGGGAACTTTACGGCCTATCCAAGTGTGCAGCGAAAACTGGCTCGCCCCGGCGGGTCGAAATGTGAAAGGACGTCAGATTGTCAATGTCATTTTTTTATAACTGAAGTAATGCCCATAAAATTTTAAGAGAAATGTTATCAGTAAATTGTAGATACTGTGGGAAAGGAACCAGGGTTTCCAAAACAAGGCACTACATTTAATGTTTGAAGAACGGGACGAATAGTAGAACACTATTCGTGCCCCACACACTAAAGCGTTCGGCGTGCGGGTGCCCATGGCCGGCCTCGGTCCAGAAGATCCCTTCGCACTTGTAGCGGCGTCTTTTTAGATCCAGGATCCAAGGCCCTTGAATGCATCGCGCGCGTCGCGCTCTGCGCCAGCGTGCGTTCCTCTCACAAACACGCAGCCCGCGGGCCGCACGCGGCCCGCAAGCCTCCCACGGATGCGAGATCCCATTCCCTAGAGTAAATGCATAACTCTACCATTCCCATGCTTTGGGCGCCATAAATAATAGTATTATATTTTCGAATCATTTCCGCCCGAAAAGGAGC